>NW_017306854.1:342077-349315 GCF_000935625.1 Nanorana parkeri | reverse complement strand
TATATATATATATATATAAAAAAGTTTCGTACTCTCTGTGCATAGCACAATAACCTGTCATATTGGTTTCAAGGCATTATGTAGAGCACTGCACGATATATAAATACCAATAATAAATAAATAACGGCACGCTCTCCTTTTCTGTTCATATTTTAGAACAGTGTCGGACACATATTTGAACACTGTTTTCCTCAAATATCACTTCCACATACAGAAGAAGACATAAAACCACTGGAGACATTCTTACTTGACACTGGATTACAGGGGCACAGGGAGACATATACCAGGTAAGAAGCACCAGTATTATGATTTGTGTTAAATTTATACCCTGAGTTATGTGTTAGATTTGTTTTACATGTGTCCATAAGGATTCTATTCAGTTAACGTGAATAGGAAAATACTATCCAAAGCTTAAAAATGCATTATGTGGAACCTTTCCCAACAAACCTCATTGCAATGCCCCAGTGTGACCAGGCCCTATTGAAATTTTAATGGATTTTCACATATCCATGTATTTCAAGCTGAACTCGAGGAAGATATAAAACACACATTAATGCAGCTCTGTATTCCTTAATACTTCATTAGATGTATTTGTTTTAAATCAAAGCAGCGTAAGTACCTAAATCCAACTTAATATTATCTTCCTTCAGTCTCTGTACAGCAGAGCTCAGGCTTGGAGAGAGAGGCAGCACAAGAAACCAGTTAGCTGTGCTGCAGTGCTTATTTACTAACAAAGAACATGCAGATAGTAGGAGAGAGCAGAATGACAGAGAGATGAGCTCATTGGTGTGCTGATTCTTCTTTCGCTATCCAGTCACAGGCTGGGGGAGGGCAGGACCTGTAATGTGTTACTTAATTGCAGCAGAGAAAATCAGGTCTTCTACCCTACATGGCAGAGCCGTGTAGATCTCAGGGCTAAAAGTTAAAAAATAAATATAGTATTTTTTTAGAGAAGCAAAGTCCGATGCAAGTCTGTGGTACATTAGTGGGTGGGCTAAGGCAGACATTGGTGGTGGTCGCAGCCATTGGAGGAGGTAAGTATGGACCTGTGGCCGAGGGGAAGCTCTGTGTATTTAGGTGGCTAGGTAGCGGGGCTGTGCAAATTTTGCTCTGAAAGTGAGCATGTACTTTAAATAAATTGTGTTGCAATTTAAATGGATTGCATTTTTGAAAGAGTTTATTTGAATCGTTTGGAACAAGACTGTGCAGGTCAATGCACCCAAACATCAGCATGCAGGACCTTTTTTCTAATGCACTGCAATGCAGCATGATGGTGTGAATCAGCTCTTTTGGAAGCAATGGAAAGGTAATGCCTGTTGTAAAGGGCTAAGGAATATGATGGGGTAGTATAAATAATACACAAATATAATTACAGGGAGCTAGCCATACACTGCTCTATTTTTTTTGTTCAATCCGCGGGTTAAACAAAAAAAATAGAGCAGATTCTCCAGCATTGCTACGAGTGCATTGGTCAAGGAATCCCCACTGTTACCTTTGTATTCTGACAGTGGCCGCTGTCTGAATACCCGAACAGACCCAGCTGCCAATGATTTTCCGACCAGCTCCTTCAATCAGCTAATTGAGGGATGCAGGTCGAAAGGGTGCCGACAGTCACACACTGTGCGAATTTCGACCAGCTCCTCAAAAACCGGCTGAAATGCGCACAGTGTATGGGCACCGGAACACCTACCTGCGAAAACAATGGCAGATGACCTAAAAAATCAAGTTTCACAGATCGCTAGTTTTGGGGTTTTTATAGACATATGATTGTTGCCTGCCAGTCATCTCATGTCTGTACATACCTTCAGAGCTTTCACATAAATGAGCAGACGGCTTCAACAGCAATAGAAGATCAGCCTGTAATCACTTAAAGGGGATGTGTAGCCTTTTTGGCGATCTTCTATATATATATGTGTAAACAAGATTAGCTTGATATAAATACTCCTATAAATATTTTCATAAAGTATAATAGAATAGGTCATAATATTTTTAGGAATTAATATTTGGTTTGTCTGGCAGTAATATTTACCCTTATATATGCAAGTTCTGCTTCCTGTTTTGCAGTGCTACACAGTGGTTGTGCCTGACGAATTCTACTCACAATGCAAATCTATTAGTCAGCCAACTCATTAAAAAGGATGCACTCCCTTTGTAGGTGATATCTCTACATTTAAAGGATAAACACACACTTATCCTTTTTGTCCCCATTCACTGTGGTAACCTAGCTCCTCCGCAGATGCTTACTGACCTTGCAGTCATGCCTGTAGCCTCCAGAGTTTGCATACATCCCACTGCCAGAGCTCCATGCACCAGCTGTACCTGCGAGGTAGCTTATCCTAGAGTTCTATAGGACAGTCTCCCGAGGCAGGCGATCCTATAGAATCCTACGGGAAGCTCCTGCCCAAGTGTGGCCAGTGCATAGAGATGTAAACACTTCCCAGAGGCTGCGTGCATGACTCCAAGGTAAGTATGCAACTGGGGAGGGAGGGCTAGGTTAGCACAGTCTGGGAAGGCAGAAAAGATAAGTGCACGTTGTTTAAAAGTGCATGTATCCTTTATTACAATAAAAACCATATACAGGTATTCCTCACTTAACGACCGAGTTCCGTTCCTACGACCAGGTAGTTAAACGGATTGGTCGTTAAGTGAGGAACTCTATACAGTACTGTACTGCATTAGTACAGTACTGTATAGCGTTGCCAATGTACAGTACCGAACAGTGTACTGTACATCGGGCAATGAAAATACTTACCGGGACCCGCAGTGAAGATCGGAGGACACCACTTCCGCCGGCGAAACGGCGCACTGAAGCTGACGCGCAAGGTCGGAGGTCGATCGGCGGTCCGTCGTAAGTGCGAGTGGTCGCAAAACAGGTAAGTGAGGAACATCTGTAGTAATAATAATAACAACAATTATACAATAATATAATAATAGTAGGGTTGCACAAATACCAAGTACAGTACTCGGTACAGGTACGAGTACAAGTACCGATACTTTTGAGCTCCAAGACTAGACTAGAGAAAAATTCAAAAATTAGGAGGCAGCTGTCATTTGTAAGGAGCACACGGAGCTCCTGGGATTTGTACATCTCTGTTTTAATGTATGATTTTGTTTTTATAAATATAAGTAAAAGTGATGCACAGATACCAGTTTTGCGAGGACGAGTACTGGTACTTGCCGAGTACTTACAAGTACGAGTACTGATACATTTTTGTTTATTGTCATGTGACAGTTTTTCTAAAACAATACAGACTAATGATTTCAGGACAGTGGTGGAGCGCAAGAGACAGGTCCCAACTGCAACCGCTGCAACCCTGGTAGTTCTCATGAAAATGCCAAGTATCTGCACTAGTACTCAAAAAGTATCTGTGCATCCCTAAATAATAGAGTTGTGAATCAGCAGTGACAATGCTGACAGCCAAGCCCCCTGCAACATCTCCTCATCCCACTGTAGAGAAAGCAGGCACAACCTACACAAGAGTGGCAACTCTGAATTCATGGATAGTGCAGCATCATTGCCCCACCATTACAGGATGAACATGAGAACCAATGCAAGACAACAGTGTCTAAACTGGTGTTATGATACTAACTAACTGACTCTGTTTCAAAGGACTTAACCTTTCTTGGTCGAAACACTTTATTTATACTTTGCCAATAAAGAATTCCCTGGATTTGTTTTCATGTTGTGGGTGTTTTGTTACAATATGCCTTTTTAGTTTGTTAAATTTAAGGCTTTCATTACTAAGAACCTCCCCACATAGAATACATTGTGGAGCATTTTTCCATCTCTGCGAGCTTTTGTAAAGCCAATGAAAAAACCTACGTTTATTTTAGTAGTAGACATTTCCAATTCTCTTTACTTCTTTACCTCACAGCCTTGTCTGAATAATTGACCCCTACGCCTGGCACGCACTCCAGCTTCCTACGTGTTTGTGCTGTTAATCATAGTGGGCTTTTACTTGATCATAGCACTAGGACACTAAGTTAAGTGGCAAACCATCCCAAACATGTTCACAACCTAATTTGGATCCTGACAATTTAAGAAACATGTCACTAGAATTGTTTCATTAATTTGCGGGACGATCACTGGGATTATGAAGGTCTTGGTGGGTGCTACTGGGTTGCTATGGATCAAAATGTCTGGTGGGGAGGGGGGATACGAAGGAAGCACATTTTCCACTGCACTGCCAGTGTTAAAGAATAATTTTAGGGCTTGTCATGGAACCCATGGGAAGAGTGGCCTGGCCACAAGTGAAACCTCTTGCTACTCTTGTTCCGACACCACACAAGAACACAGAAGAATTCATATATAAATGCAGCACTATTGTATGTAATGTTTTCAGGAAGACCGCCATGTTCCTAGAAAAGTTGCCATGGTATTAGAAAGACTGCCACAATTGAGAGACTGCTATATTAGAGACTGCTAATAGCCCAATGTCATAGGACGAAGTTCAAGCTTTGTGAATTGAGTCTATTGCCTTTTAATTGTAAAACAATTTGTTATGGCTAACTTCAATTTGAAAAAAATAAAAACTGTATTGGTGGGCCATCTTTATCACTATAGCACCAACAATCTCTGCCACCCCCTCTTCAATGTAAATTGTACAGCTGCTTTCTGGTTTCTTTCTGCCATGGTAAAGTTTGTCAGTTTTTGTAACTGGACAGTCAATTTGAAACCCCAAAGACACAGGGACCAAAAAGCCGGTTTGTTTGGGTCAAAACCTTAATGATAATATTGATCTTCTAAACAGGGTCACAGTTGCATCCAAGCCCTTGGCACCGGAGTCGGTGTTATAGCTCTTCTTTCGTTGGTCTGAAAGTAAGAAGGAACAAGATTGTAGAAGTGTAATTTGACTTACCTGGAGATTTTAATTCCTGTGTGTGCTGAATTATTTAATTTTTTTTATCTTCTAGAGACACATGTGATCACAGATCGGCAGACTGTTTATGGGGGGCTACACCTAACCACACGCAAGATCCTGATACGCTATATAAATGGGAAGGATCCCAACTAAGAAGCGCCTACCTCTCATCCCTAAACGTCAAACTCAATGACAAGGTTAACTTGCCCTCTTCCCTCTGTATGTAAGGTCTATGATCTTGATCTTGACCTAAGCTTGATGTTGAGAATTGACAAATAGGCTACAATAAAGCAGTGTTGATTTTTCCCATTTGGGTGGTGTGGGCTTAGTTTCCTACCTGACCATTGAATATCTCTAGGGTTTCCATGTTCCTCTGGTACAGCTATTGCAGGCTGCTTTTCAGTCACTGGATTACCCATATACTGTATACCTATAGTAATGCTGCTTCACTCACCTTCTACAGAATTAATGATAGAAATGTATTACTAATCTACCACAAGCAGTAGCAATACGGTGTCTTTATGTGTTGGCCTAGGTGAACTAGGAAAAAGTTACATTCTCTATCCAATAGAAATAACAAGGATTTGCCTAAAACACAGAAAACTCTGTACATTTGCCACCTATATCTTGCCGTCTATTTCTCTATTGCATGTATTCACCATGATTTACACCGATAAGTTTCACATTTGCTGGTTTATAAATTAGAAACATTTTCATGGTGAGTGTAGGAAAATGTATGCTAGTTTTGGGCGAATATGGAAATGCAAATGTTCCTGGATCCATCAACATTTTTTACGTACTGTAGGTGCCTATAAATGTTCATTACGTTTTGCTTAAAAATATCTATATGCTACTCCTAGAAGTTCATCTAGCTCGTGTTAACCCTAGAAACCAATTATTAATTACTCATGCACTGATACATGGTTCCATCGAGAATTGCCAGAGCGCGTCTGTTGCATTCTTCTACTTGCTTCAGAGCATGTCAGGCGGAGGGCACGTTTTCTCATATCTGGTGGGAATGTCATGTGGTTTCCTGATTCTGGTTCCGGATCTTCTGTACCATCATGGCTGTGTTGGGCTCCTCTCCCACGAGAGATCCATACATTGTGCTTCTCAGCAAGAAACCAAGTGGCTATTCCTCTGTGGAATTCTGCTTATTGCAACATATCTTTACTGAGGCTGAACTCATGATTGCCCGTACCTGGAGGGTCCCTCCCTACCCTTTCATGTTGGCACTTTCTTCACAATATGTCCCACACCATGTTTTTTGACAGGTTAACTATACACTCTAGATTTGAGGCTGTATAGATTTCCCAGATGAAGTATTTTTTTCCTTCTGGATTCTAACAGACCTTTCTGTCTATATGACAGTGTTGGTATGATGCTCATAGGGGTATGGACCTTTTTTGATAAAGTTTTTTCATACCGGCATTGTTTTGTTTCTTCAGAGTTTACTATTTGTTATTTAAGGATACTATCTTTTTCCACCATATCTAATTTGTGCATCATGACTCGCCTTTGCTCACAGAATTGTACAATGTATCTGATTGAATGTTTCTCTTTTGTATGTATGCATGTCTTCGAAATTTGAGAATAATAAAAACATAGGGCGCAAAAAAAATATCTATATGCAAAATACAAAAGGTTCTTGTTCATGAACATAACATTTATATTTTATACATATATTTAATTTTTCTTCTCCTTGTATGCAGTATGTGAGAACCACTGACATCATTCCAGCTGATTTTATTATACTTGTTTGAGTAGTTTCAGTTCCCCAAATTTTAACCTTGTCATGTTTTATTTTGCACAGATGCCACCCAACAGGACTCGGTCCTCTCCAGCCCCTAAGCAGAGAATCCAGCCACACAAAATGAGCACAGGGCTGGGGCGAGAACTCAAACTAATGAAGGTGAGTGCTTCTTTATACTTCTGTTCTGAAAATTATCACAAGCTCAATGATCAGAAGTAACATAAGGGCTTGTTCAAAAAATACCTGAGGTCTGAACAGTGAACTGTAGAATGATATAACTGCCCTCTGTGTTTTGGACATATAGAAGTTCTATACAGCTACCGTGTTTCCCTGAAAATAAGACACTGTCTTATATTTTTGGCTCACAAAAACACACTAGGTCTTATTTTCGGGGGTAGTTCTTATTTTAGGGGAAACAGGGTATATAGAAATAGCTGTATAGAACTGTTCACTGATCTAGGTAAGATCGCTCCCGCACTGTTTTAAAGCTTTAATGCAGGCAAACAGATAAATATAACTTTTCAATTCATATATGGAAGCTGTTTACTTGCAAAATTATTTATATTCCTGTCCATCCAGTCCTGGAATAATCACAGTCTAGCCAGACAGCAGTGCCAGGTTAG
>NW_017306854.1:339813-342015 GCF_000935625.1 Nanorana parkeri | reverse complement strand
GCGGCCCTATATGTGCTTGTTATCTTCAAAATGTGGTGCAAGTGGCCAATATGACCAAGGCCAAAGGTAAATGTAAACCCAGCCAGTGAAATCTCATTCAAGCTTTAACATGATGATATAATTGGGAAAGCCTATTTTTATTTTAATTGATAGCTTTCATGAAAACAACAGCTGGTGATACTGATATAAAGATTCCTGTTTAGGGACTTTGTATTATGGGGTACAATCTCCTTCCTGTAAATCCCCCTGTCACATGTTCTCCCAAAGGAAACTTTAAGCTGCTGTGTTGATGCCCATTGCCCAGGCATATTCCCCTCCTGTCACCATTTAAAAAAGGCCTGTGAAAAAAAACAGTTGCAGCCACCAACAATTAGGAAATATGCCCAGTGAAAAAAAAACACGCATCCTGCTACCACTGTAGTGTATGTGGATAGACTGTAAAAAAAACTGTAGCACATCAGCAGGATTAAAATGTAATAGAAAATGAAAAAAGGGGAAATCCAATCCTCCCCAACCCCCACAATTCTCTACGATACACATCATGACAATCAGACAATCTACTTGAACAGACCAGCCAGTGCCCACAGCTAAAGCACGTTGTCAATATGGCTGCTATGATCTCACCCTTTTATAGTTAGGGGACTGGCTTATCCAAAAGCACCCTTATTAGCCCTTCTAAGTCAGCTGACCTAAGCATTTTATGGTTACAAAGAATTCAGTCCCACATTAATTCACTGCTACCTAGAACACACAGAGTTCACCTGGAACCCATGGTGGAGATGAACCTGGACCTCATCCTAGTAATGTGTAGTTAGTATATAAACGCATAAATAATTTTATCATTGTGTGTTAAAGTTTCAAAGGGGACTATTTTAAAAAGATAGAACTACCATTGTATGTCTGATTAGGTTTAGAAGAACCTGCGTATTAAGATTGCTTCCTTCTCTTCAGGTGGCCTCTGTATCTGTCCATGTCAGTGGATTCAACCCTTCCCACCATCTCCAGTCCCTGTTCCAGCATTGGTCCCAGCCCAGCGGGAAAACACGGCTGAAAGTGGCCTATGACTTTAACCGCAGCCTCCTCGTGTAATGATCTCTTGGACTTTCAATTTGGTAATATTGGGTGGCCGAGTTGAGGATTTTTATGTCACAGAAAAGTATATTTTCTACAATAAATGCTAGTGATTGAATGAGTGATAGTTTTTTTTTCTCTGATGTATGGAAATCCACATCATAAGAGCGCCATGATATGAAGTTACCATGGTAAGTAAACATTTCTTAGATTGTCTTCATTTGTGAATGTATCTAAGGAAATAACTGTCTCAGGCAGTCTGCATTGCCCCCAAACAGCCAATACTTTTTTCCTTCTATGCCACAAAGAGAGACGTGCTGATTGGTTGCTGGAGATGTAAAAAGTCAAGGTACCCATAGAAATAGGATGGCTGTCTCTAAATCCACCAGGATCAGGAGACAATCTAACGTCGGTGGGCACCAGCAGACACTCTGAACAAGGTTTGTCAGAGGGGAAGTGAAACCCCTTCTCTAATCGCTCTTGTTTTTCCCCAAATAACCCATGCCAGATGGGTGCCTCCTATGCCCCTGTCCTTAGGCTGAATACAAATAGTTGAACTATTCAATTGTATGCAGTATTCCTGAGGGCAATCGGATCATGTCTGCATAATTGAACATTCTGTAATGTATATGGCTGCCTTTCAACTGAGAAATATGATATGCAGGACCAAAACAAGGTCTTCTAATGCAGAGGAAGAGGACAAGCTTTTCTGATATGGAGGGGCAAGAAAAGGGTGTTTTATGGCATGAAGGGACAGATCAAGGCAAGGTCTCTGAAACAGAAGAACAGAATAAGGCCTTTTGAGACCTAGTGAGACAAGCAAAAAAAGGCTAATTGACAAAGCTTTACCCAAGAATAAGGAACCTATGCCATGTGACTGTATTTTTACATCTCTTTTAAAATAACTCACCTTTTTTTTAAATAAGGATCCTTATCCTGGTGTTTTAGCTTTGGGAATTGGGCTTAATTTAGAAAGTTTAATAAATGTAGACCATGGCATTATTATAGACCTTGAAAACCACAGAAACATTGAACTTTTGAGGTACCACATACGCATAAGATATAGCTTTTAAAATACAGTTTTATTTACAAACAGGTCATCAACATTCCATCTTTAAACAAATAGTAACC
>NW_017306854.1:288438-339490 GCF_000935625.1 Nanorana parkeri | reverse complement strand
GAGAGGAGAGGTCCTGACCACAAACAGAGTTCCAGCCCAGCCCCCCTATGTGATAGCAATTGAAGAAAAGTAAAAAAAACTGTTTTAAAAAATGATAAAGAATAAAATAAATGTAAAAATAATGTAAAAAATGTTTTAAAGTCCCCCGCGAGTGCATTTGCACAAACACGTATCTGGTGCGCCTGCGTACGAAAACGTTGATCGTGCTACACATTTTGGGTATCGCCACTCACGCCATAGTGAGATCAATAATTCTAGGGCCAATATTTATACGTATCTCTAAACTGATAACCTGTAGGAGCTTTTAAAAGGACATTTCCACCTTTGCTGGGGCATTTTTAAAATGTCAACTTGCTGTCCAGCAATTTCTTACCTTCGCACATGCATTTTTGGCTAGAAAAAAGCTTCAGACCCCCAAACAATGATATATTTACTGAAATCAGAGGCCATGTAGAATAAAAAGATGCTAGTTACAATTTTTTTATGTCGCACGGTATTTGCGCAAATGTTTATCAAACAAGTATTTTTAGGATAAAATACACTAAAAGGAAATTTAGTGCACAGAAAAGAATATAATACTCAATTTTTTGGTAAAATATAAAAGACAGGGTCGCGCCGGGTAAATAGATACCAAACATGTAAAGCCGTAAAATTGCGTGTATTGCGATATGTAACATGTGTGGCACAATTTTAGTTTTTGAGCGGATGAGCTTAAAAATTTTTTATTTTATTTTTGTATCTGCTAATTTATGGAGACAGACCCCTAATGTCACCCAGGGACCGCAAAGAAGCTGATGAAGCAGAGATTCTTTTGGCTCTAGGAGCTGGAGAATGTGCCCACTGACACCGGCAGCAGCGGAGGGACACTGCGCCGCACCGTACAAGCGATTTGGCGCCTGTACAGACGCCGGATCACTTGTTTTTAAACAGCAATCGTCTGCTGTTTAAAACTGTTCCACAGCAGCAGCCGTGTTCTTGGTATAAGCACTTCCAGCGAATGACGTGCTTTACGGGAAGTGATTAAAGTGTCGTCTATGGACATTATGGGGTACTGAATTTTGTTGCCACTCTAAGGACGCACACAATTTTTAATCTGGGTATGTTGGGTATCTATTTACTCGTCGTAATCTAATTTTTTATCTTTTTTTTTTAAATGGGTATTGTATTGTGCTTTGTGGAGCTAAAATGAACTTAAGTGCATTTTTCACTAAATTTTGGGGTTTGATAAAAATATGCGCCCATATCATGCAACATAAAAGTTTGCAACTGCCACCTTTGTATTCTACAGGGTGTTGGCAGCGAAAGGGTCCTCATGGGGTTAATGGCAATCTGTTAAATTCTTGGAATAAGGCCTTATTCACATGGGGAAAAGAGGCCTGGCTGTGGATTTCTGTGGCAAGAATTTGCGATGTCCTGCACATTCACATCAGTCCCTACCATCAAGGAGCTTACAGTCTAAGGTCCCTATCTCACATACATACAGGGCCAACTTAGAGAGGAGTCAATTAACCTACCAACATGTCTTTGGAGTGTGGGAGGAAACCGGAGTACCCGGAGGAAACCCACACAATCACAGGGAGAACATACAAACTCCTTGCAGATAGTGACCTGGCTGGGATTTGAATCAGGGACCCCCAGGGCTGGAAGGCAGAAGTGCTAACCACTACGCTAAACAAGGCTTAACGTACCTTTACTAATGTATTTTTTATAATTGAGGGTGACCCTTATATATTTTATATATTTAGTTGAAAAGGAAATTATTGTGAAGTAGAAATGATGCCTGTAGCAAGGCATTCATCTAATGCATAACAAGGAGACTCTTATGAATTGTATGACGGCACACAGTGGCGTCACAAGGGGGGTGCGGCCTGCACCCGGGTGCCACCATTTTAAGGGTGACACCAAAATAACTCACAGTCATTTTGGTGTCACCCCCCTCTGAAAAGTCGGGCGCTCGGTCATGGACCGAACGCCCGACAGTATCAGGAGAGGGGAGGGGACCCGGCAGCATACCTTATCCCGCCGGGTGACTGTCCCCTCCTCTCTCTGCCGGCGTCCATCACCAAGATGGTCGCCAGCAGGTATCGGAATACTGCCGCGCGTGCGTGATGACGTCATCGCGCGGGGTGGCACTTGGTTACCGCTCCGGGTGTCACCCAGCCTCGGGACGCCCCTGACGGCACAAACAGTTCTTCTTTTATGAGGCAAAAAGTGACACACACTACACATTCTGGTTGGTTTAGTAAAGGAGCAGAGGCTGGTCACGTAAAATAGCGAATGTTAATTTTACAATGTAAGCTTAGTTATTACGGGAGAATCTCAGTTTACTACAATCATCCAATCCTGTGCAAGAAAAGATCGTGTTTGTTTTAAAATTCTCTTGATCATAATTGGGTATTCAGGCTTCACCTTTTTTACTTCGCTCAGTGAATAATCACTTTTGTATAGTAAACTTCCACTTTCCAAAGTGAACAGAGTCTACTCCTTTAGTAATTCAACCCCTCTGTCTGTGGCTAATATGCCTGGCATCCTGTTCACGCTCACGTGGTTGCTGATCTAGTATGTGAGAGACTGCATGCAATCAGCTGCTGCTTGCTGGACCTTGTGCACTGGCTCCCTCTTTTGTTAAGATGGTGTAGCTCACTGAATTAGCTGACTATTAGCGTCCCGTAGAGACAGAAACATGTTTTTGCTGGAAAATCAACAGTCATCGACTTACTTTGACCTGGCCTTATAAAAACCAGGGTAACTAAAAATTAGACATTTAGCCCATATCAGCCAATTAAGTTTCATCCTGACTTGCACTAGGAAAGTGAGACAATAAATATGATTGCTATTAGCTATATCAGCCTTTCCCTTGTAACTGGGGATTACACTGTGACTTATTTATAAAAAAAATAGTAAAAGTGTGCCTGTTCCAGAATGGTCAAGAGTGAGGATATTACAAGCAATCTAGAATATAACTTGAATTGTATTAACAAAACCTGCAGCAAAGTATAATACTAAAATAATTATATATGTATGATCATTGCACCAACCCAAAGATAAAGGCCTTCTGTGTCTCCATCCTAATAAGACCCAAAGCAGCTGATCAAACTGACACAAAAGTAACAAGTGTAAAAATAAATAACAGGCACTATATAACAGTTTTCCAGGGAACATATAGAACTGCACTGTTTCATGTCAGGTGCAGATACCGTATGTAACAAAAACTGTGGTAAGAAGAATTGTGGAGAGGTGATGGGGGACTGTGGAGAGGTGATGGGGGAGTGTGAAGCAGAGATAGGAGGCCTTATGGAGTGTTGATATAAGGGACTGCGAAGCCGTGATAGGAGGGACTGTGGAAAAGAGATGGGGGTCTTTGGAGAGGTAATGGGGGACTGTGATGCAGTGACAGAGGGCATTGTGGAGTAATGATATGAGGGACTATGAAGCCGTGATGGGAGGGACTGTGCAAACGTCATAGCGGTAGTGTGGAGAGGTGATGTGGGGACTGTGGAGTGTTGATAGAAGGTACACTGAAAATGATCATGGGCAAGACTGTAAAGCGATGATAGCAGGGACTGTGGAAAGGTGATGGGGGGACTATGGAGAGGTGATGAGGGGACTGTGGAGCAGTGATAGTAAGCATTGAGAAGCAGTGATATGAGGGACTGTGCAGAGGTGATGGAGACTGTTGGATAGAAGGGACCATGGAGCAGTATCTGCAGACATTGTGGAGCGGTAATATGAGGAACTATGAAGCAATAATAGGGTGGAATTTGGAGATATGATGAGGGACTGTGGAATGGTGATAGGAGAAACTGTGGAGCGTTGATGGGGGGACTGTGGAGCAGTGATGGGAGGTACTATTGGGAGGACTATAGGCAGGACTGTGAAGTTTTGATAGCAGGGACTGTGTAGTGGTGATAGCAGGGATTGTGGAGAGGTGATGGTCAGGACTGTGAAATGGTGATAGCATTACTGGGAATTATAGCAGCTATTGTAGAGTGGCGATAACAGGGACTGTGGAGTAGTGGCAGCAGCCAGCAGGGAATGTGGAGAGGTGATGGGCAGGACTATGAAATGGTGATAGAAGAGACTGTGAAGTGATGATAGCAAGGACTGTGGAGTGGTGGTAACATGAACTGTTGAGTGATGATAGCAGGAACTGTTGAGTGGTGGTAGCAGGGACTGTTGAGGGGTAATGGGGGAGTGTGGAAGAGTGATAGAGGGACTGAACCACACATCCTTTCCAGCTTTGTACAACGCATGTGTGCTATAACCCTATTTATTCCTATTGGAAAGCCATACTCCAAGTCACTGCTTAAGGCCGCAATGATACAATACAACTTTCCCACAGGAATAGATAGGGCTGAGGGGCCCATGCACAGAACAAAGAGGCCTTTTTTAGAGGACAGGTTGTATGGCTCAGAGTGGGGCCATACTGTATAGATCACTGAATCAGGGCTAAAAGTAGGACCAGGGGAGCAGCACTCACGGGGGTGGGGGCAACTAGGTAACAAAGAAAGAAAAAAGTACAGTTGTGCTTTAAAGTGAACCTGTTGCTTTGCCCTGCATAGGTAAATCACAGGTACACTTTAAAATTACCCTATCACCTATTTTTGACGAACTGTGCATTGAAAAATTGCCACTCCCCCAGTCACTGCAAGTATTCTACATTTTCAGGTTTGAAGAATACTTGCTGCCCCTCCAGCCACAGACTTTCTTCCAGTTGGCTCATATGTCACTACAGAACATAAAGCCGTCAGGAAGAAAAATAGCAGCCGGCGGGAGGAGCATGTGTTTTACCCAGTGTCAAGTCAGAGCGGAGGCGCAATGACTATCCAACAGACTGGCCACTGGATGAGTAAAGTTGGCTATACACTGCTCCAAGTTCGGCTGGCTCCTACTGAAATTTTGGGTGGCCTTAATGGCTCCCACCAGCTTTTTCAGTCCATTTTTGGACAAGGAGCCGGTCCAAAAATTCTCAGTCAAACAATGTCTGCATTTAATCAGATGCACGCAATGTATTTAGCGTACATATACAGTAGTAGCAGCAGCAGGGATCAATGCTGTTTAGCATGGATGGGGAAATCAATTCAGCACATTTAACCCAAGGGGCTGAAAAAGAAAGATTTGAAGTGTGTATGGCAGGAGCGTCCCGAGGCTGGGTGTCACCCGGAGCGGAGACCAGGTGACACCCCGCCGTGACGTCATTGCGCATACGCGTGCTGTTGCTGCGCGATAACGTCATCGTGCATGCTTGGTCGTCTTATTGACGTGGTTGTGGAACTACAAATCCCATGATGCCTCTGTCTTTGGGAGTCATGCCTGTGGCTGTCAGACTCTTGCAATGCCTCATGGAATTTGTAGTTTCACCACAGCTGGAGAACAGGGGGGTTCCCCACCCTTGCTTTAAGGGGTCCCTAAGGAAGGACAGTTTTTGCTGCACATTGCAACCAATCAAATTCTCCCTTTAATATTTCCAGTTTAGTATTTTCCAGCTATTATGGGTGAAATAATTAGGTCGACTCTTCTAAAATGTTACTAATTAACACAACCGCGCTGCGTATAAGTGTGGAAAATAAAAAAAAGACTTGGAACTTGCAAACTGGTTTCACCGAGTTAAATGCAAGCTGTGCTCGTTCTAGAAAAAGCTTTGCAGCATCTCTGCCGTGTACCCTCTAGTGGTGGCTGGAAATTCACTTCCCTTACATAGACTTGGTCAGCAAATTTCTGGTATGCCGAGGCGCAGCATTCATAAGACATGAAGTGGCCAGAACACACCCAGGTGTTTGGATACCGGCGAGGACAAACAATCTCCTCCACACTCGTACATTTACACTTCCAAGAGAACCTTCACAATATTCCAATGTAGTTCTTTTCCTTACAAATTTTCAGTATTTTCAAAAAGACTAAACCAGTGGTGGACTGATGTCAGGTTATCCTTGTGTATTCACTTTATGATATTTAGAATACATCCTGGTGTTGTTTTCAGGGCAAATGTCACAGGAAGAATGCAGCTATGGTCCCTCCCAACATAATAAAGCGGACCTTCCACCTAGATTGAAAATATTAACATATGACAATAAAAAGACATACTTACACGTCCTTGCTACGTCTTCCTCCCCGATGCAGTTTTGCCATCGTTATTTAGATTCCAGGCCGCCATCTTGGATACAGGAGCAGGTTGTCACTTCCTGGTTGGTGAAGGGTTTTTAGGTCTTACACATGGGCAGGACAATATCTAGCAACGTATCGATATATCCTGCTGCACTCCTTACCGGGTAGTAATAAAAACCTGTATGGTCCAGGTGGGTGCTTGAAATGACCACAGGTGGCACCATGAAATATCATACAGTTCAAAAACTTCACCAGCACTCCAGTTTAAATGTAAAAAAGATCCATTTAATGACACATATTTGTCATGCAATGCAAACACTTTCGGTGCCTCAGAGGGTCCCCTTCATCAGGCTCAGAATGACGGCATTCTGTGTATTCCCATAGTGAAGGACAGGGGCTGCGTACTAATCACACGCAGCACCTGCGCTTCCCGGGAGCTGCCCGATACGGCCGTGCACGCAGCACAGAGCTGTACGTGCCGGCCGTTTCTAGTGTGAATGAGGTCTTGATGATACTTACACATTAAAGTGGACCTGAACTCAAACACTGAAAATATGCTATGTTTTAGGGAAATGTTACAAATTTTAATTGTGCCTAAGAAGTACCCTGAAAAAAAAGTACCATTTGTGTGTAATTTCCCCATGAAAAATAGCAGAGCGCTCCCTGGTATGTGATTGTTCCCTAAGCACTCCTGAGCCTACAGCTTGATAGCTGTGTAACTCCAGGATGAGATCTAAGGCACTGCCACCTTTGAGTGCAGGAGAATTGAAGTGAGAATTGGTGGTGTCACCGCTGTGCTGCTCACTGCTCTCCTTTCATAAAAGCTTTGACAGGAGAAAGCAAAGTCATGCCTCTACCAAAATGGCCTCCTCCACAATACACAGTGCAAAACAAGGCCTGGTAAGTCAGTAATGGGGAAGGATTAGCTGCTGGGAGACCACAGGCAATACTGATGACTAGACCTTTGTCTCGTGTCTCTCTTTTTTGAGCACAGCTTCCAGAGTTCAGTTCCTCTTTAAAGAAGATTGAAAACATTTAAAACGACACTATTACAATTAGTTACATTAAGCCATAATGATCATGATTGGCTTTAACAACCATTATTTCCAGCAACTGAAGCTAATGAGAGCTATCACATAGCTTGCAATAAAGACTGTTATAGCAAATAAGACGTTCTATAGATAATTTTCTGGTATTCTCATGCTTCATAGAGGCAGATGAACTGAGAGGACAGTTGTTCAGTGCACTGTGGGTATCTACACCCATGTAAGGAGTTTACTGGTGAAGTTACCAAACCCTCCTGGGGATCAGAGACCTAATGATACAAACACATGGGTCATCATCACAAGCAATCAATGGAGAACTGGGCACTGTATAGACTCCATGTACACCTGTTCACAGAGCCAGCTGTCAACATGCATCTAGGTTCAACAGCCTCATCGCTAATGTAGCAGCAGAACTAAGAACTAACTGTGTGACTAACAGTAAATAGTAAAAACTCATAATTAAATAATGGAGTGGCCATTCGGTCCCTACCTAAACTGGGGGGGCTAATATAGCCAGAGTAATAGTACTGAGTGCTTTGGTCCCACTCATGGCCAATGATATTGGAGCTTTTTAAAGAATTGCAAAGTCTTGGCTTCACCTGTGTGATGTAGCTCATTTGAAAACCAGTGGACCCTGTAATCACAAGGAAAGATGAGTAAAGGTGCCCATACACCTTTATCTGCAGATTTTCTGTGGTCAGATGGAAAAAGTGCAACAGATTGGCCCAGGTGGAGATTACTCCATCCACACAGTTAAAGGAGAACTATGAGTTAAGTGCTTTTCACTCACCTCATAGTTCTAGCCGACCTGTGACAAGGAGACTGTCACAGGTCGGCTCAGTAGATCGGGAGGTGAGCGAACACATACCGGCGTTCGCTCACCTCTCGATCCTGTCACGGCTCTCTGCCGTGACAGGGGAGGGGCTGGATTCCCCCCTCCCCGCTCCGATCTGCCAGCGCTGACTGGCGTAACGGGGGCGGGTACAGCTGGCTCTGCCTCTAGATAGACAGAGCCAGCTGTCAGTCACGCAGCTGGGCAGATCCCGGCATAATTGTCGGGATCCGCTTCAGCTGCAGCATCTCAGTATACCGCGAGCTGCAGCTTTGTGTCCTCCCGTTACCCTAAGTAGAACTAGGGGGAACTATGGGGAAAAGCCATTACCCTAGGGAGAACTATGGGGAAAAGCCTTAACCCCATAGTTCTCCTTTAAGTATATTATTTAGTTTGGGAGGGTATGAGAATGTTAATTCCAATAGATGTCAATCAATATGGTGTAGTAATCAGATCTTCAGGCCATAGACATTTACAATTAAGCTATCAAAAAAAGAACACCTAAAAGAGAAGCACTGTTAGCTCTACAGGGGAACATTGTCAAGGGGAGACATTTACACTGTTATAGGCATACCTCCTAACTGTCTCTCATTTGGAGGGACTATCCCTCTTTTAAAACGAAATCCTTCTGTCCCTCTTTCCCCCTCAGATGTCCCTCTTTATGGTCCCATATATATCTCAATTACATTTTTTTTATTATATATCTATCAGAAGCATTATACTGCACTTAACCTTTCTTACAATTTGCATTATTGCATTTGTTATTTTAAAACGCCAGTATAAAGAAAAATAAGTGCTGGAAAAGAAGCATTTGCGGGCTTAACCAATCATTTTTTTCTGCATTAATTCTTTGTGATCCACATCACTAGGGGCGTGGCGGGGGCGTGTCCTGTTGCTTATACTTAGACTTTGGACTATAAGTTGTTCCTCTAGGAGGATATTTTGTAGGACACAGACTCTCTGAAAGAGGTAGACGTTGCATAGAAAAGGGGAAATATAAATAAAGTTGCACTTGCACAAATCTGATAGCATTGCTAATTCATTGTCCATTGAGCAGCAAGGTGGTACAAAAAGCTGAAAAGCTCAAACGCTAAATAGTGGTGCCACCTGCCTGGCTATACAGTGTGGCAGAGGTGAAGGCCACACTGGGTGGGTAAAGAGTTTCTACACATTTTTTGGCAGTTAGCAGTTCTTATATGTGTATTTTTAAGGGTAAATGTACTTTTAAATCATTGCTTCCCAGAAAATCCCCTTTAACCGCTTGAAGACCAGGTGTTTAGACCCCCTTCCTGGCCAGGCCATTTTTCAGTATTCAGCGCTGCAGTACTTTGACTGACATTTATTCCGTCATGCAACGCTGTACTGAAATTAATTTTATAAAACTTTTTGGGGACAGATAGAGCTTTCTTTTGGTGGTATTTAATCACCACTGGGGGTTTTATTTTTTACTATATTCAGGAGAAATTACTGAAATATTTTTTTTTTTACGTTTTTTTTACATTATGTTATAAACAACTAATATTACCCACTTTTTTGGTAAAATATAAAAGACGGGTTCACGTCGGGTAAATAGAAGAAGAAGCTGAAGAAGCAGAGATCTGCTTCATCAGCTTCTCTCCAGCATCTGAAGCTGGAGAGTGACACGAGAATGCGGAAGTGATGTAATATACACCACTTCTGCATTCTGACAGCGGAGAGGGGACCGGAGGGAAATCGTGAACCGACCTCCCTCTGATCCCCTGTGACAGAGTCAGTATGCTGGTCCCAGGCTCACACCGGAGCCCGGGACCAGCTTGACAGCAGGAGGGGGGGAGCCGCGGTGGGGGGGGCGTACGTCACGGGATCTCATACAAGCGCTCCGCCGGCTCTATAGCCGGCGGATCGCTTGTATATTAACGGGCATCGCTGCCTGTTTTCCGCGCGGCGCTCCCGAGCGGGCGGATGTAACAGGACGTGTATACACGCCCAGTTACATCCAAGAAGCTCCCGGCCAGCCGTGAGGTAGTTAAATAGCTGTGCAAGGCCTGCAATTATGGCTTCACTTGGCTCTTACCTGCTGCTGGGCAGTGTTTACTTTTCCTTGATCAGGGCACTATGTTCTACTGTGCATGCGGAATGATGCCCTCATAGAATAATGGCACCCAGTGCACATAACGTGCATTACCATGTCACAATGGTGTGAACAGGTTCCTGAAATCTGTATCTAATTTCTTACCTTACTACAGCAAAATGTGAGAACCCTTGGAGAAACCCTTTTAGTATGAAGTCCATCTTATTGATGATAACAATTCAGAAGCTGTGTGGAACAGAATAAAGCATGTCAAGTCAAAAACTTTCCTCTAGTTTTGGATAGAGTGTGAAAGGATTAGAACCTCAGCTGGGTTTGTACTGCTATCTGGGGTTCCATTAGAAAAGTTTACTTTCACCTCCTGTCCTGTGGACAATGGTGAAAGCTGACCACATGACTACACGGCCCTAAGCTGAACAAGAGAAAACTGCTTGATTTCCCCCTCAACGCTAAACAAGGGTGGAGGAATCTCCCACTGCCAGCTATTGGATTCAATACCCAAATGGTGACTGTGGTGACTGCTAAACATTTTTTGGCTTTACATACACTTACACCAGGGGTGCCCATTAGGTAGACCGTGATCTACCAGTAGCTCTCAAAGCTGATGCTAGTAGATGACGAAGGGTGTGAATGGTGGCCCCTTTCTTCCATTTTGGTATATTTATTTAGCTGTGCACACATGATTACCTATTAGCCCGAGTCAACCTCCCTGACACCTTTATGATGGATACTGGTGGTTGAAGTGCTATGTATTACATCAAAGAATATTAGTTTACACAGCCAGTTGCACTGCACTGTTTGCAAAATACAGCAAGCTGAGCCAGGTGAGAGAGGGGGGAGATACAGGGGAGAGAGCAAGGAGAGACAGCCAAGAGAGAGAGCGAGGAGAGACAGCCAGGAGAGAGAGCGAGGAGAGACAGCCAGGAGAGAGAGCGAGGAGAGACAGCCAGGAGAGAGAGCGAGGAGAGACAGCCAGGAGGGAGAGAGCAAGGAGAGACAGCCAGGAGTGAGAGAGCAAGGAGAGACAGCCAGGAGTGAGAGAGCAAGGAGAGACAGCCAGGAGTGAGAGAGCAAGGAGAGACAACCAGGAGAGAGAGAGCGAGGGAGGTTTTTTTCATTTGAAAAGTAGATCTTAACACGAAAAATTGTGGGCACCCCTGACTTACACAGTATGTGGTTGGGTCAACCAGTACTTCCTTCCTCCTGCTGGTGATTCCTCTAGTGATAACTAAGAATCTATACAGAGGAATCAGAACCTCCTTCCTCCTGCTGGTGATCCATTTAGTGATAACTGAGAATTATTATTATCAGTATTATACAGGATTTATATAACGCCAACAGTTTGCACGGCACTCTACAATATAATGAAGACATTACAATCACAAAACAATTCATGACAAGATGGTAAGGAGGGCCCTAGTAAGAAGTTTGCACTCTACTGTGCATGCGCGAGTTCCATCCTTCTGGGTTGCCAGGAAACGTATGCTAGTGCGCACGCGCTCACAGGGGAAAGTGGCACACAGGAAGTGACGCATTGCTCTCTAATCTAATGCTCTATTTAAACCAGCTGGCCCAATGGATCAGTGCTGAATGGTCTTTCAGCTTGTGCTCTGTGTTCGTGTGTTCCTGCTATTTGTTTGCCTGTTGCCTTGACTCGGATTGCTCCTGATTGACCGCTGTCAGCCCCTGACCTCTGCTTATGTGGATTCTGCCTTTGCCTGCTCCTTCTGTACCATGCTAATCATCTGGATTGACCCCTGGCTTGTTTGACATCGCTCCAGTTTCCACTGCAATCCTCGCTGACATCTCAGCTGCCAACCAGCCCTGCTCATCCTTCCAGGGACCCAATGGTCGAACTTCTACCAGGCACCGTGTCTGAACACCCTGGCACCCGTGGTCCTCTCTGCCTACTCGCTCCCTGTTCCCACTCTCAGGGGTGTGAGACAAGAGCCGCAAGGGAGGCCTCCTCAGCCAATCGGTCCTCCACCAGGTACGTGATAGCCCTGCCCCTGAGGGCTTACAATCTAAAAGGGAGGGGGAAGTGATGCATGAGGAGGTAGCTGTGTGGGGATGAATTGTCTGAGAACGTGATGGTTGAGCGGTTAGGTTGTGGTGGGATAGGTTTCCTGGAAGAGATGAGTCTTAAGGGATAGCCTAAAGGCAGTCAGAGTGGGAGACAGACGGACAGGTTGGGGTAAAGAGTTCCAGAGGATGGGAGAGACTCTAGTGAAGTCCTGGAGGTGAGCATGGGAGGAGTTGGCGAGGGTGCTGGAAAGCAGAAGGTCTTTTGAAGAGCGGAGGGGACGGTTAGGGTGATACTTTGAGACAAGGTTTGAGATATAGATGGGGGCCATGTTGTGGATGGCTTTGTAAGTGATTGTTAATATTTTGAATTTTGTCCTTTGGGCTATTGGAAGCCAGTGCAGGGATTGGCAGAGGGGGGGTTGCAGACTTAGAGCGGTTGGTTAGGTGAATGAGTCTAGCCGCTGCATTCATGATAGACTGAAGGGGGGATATCCTGTGTAGTGAAAGGCCAATGAGGAGGGAGTTACAATAGTTAAGACGAGAGATAACAAGGGAGTGGATGAGTAATTTAGCGGTTTCATTGGTGAGGAAGGGGCGTATTTTGGAGATGTTGCGAAGGTGAAGGCGGCATGATTTGGATAGTGATTGGACGTGGGGAATAAAGGTCAGGTCCGAGTTGTGTTATCAATCTCAAGGGAAAAGTTGGGGAAAGATGCCAGTAGAGCTTTTAGATTGTAAGCCCTCACGGGCAGGGCCCTCCTTACCATCTTGTCTTAAATTGTATTGTGACTGTAATGTCTTCCTTATATTGTAAAGCGCTGTGCAAACTATTGGCGCTATATAAATCCTGTATAATAATAATAATAGAGAGTGAAAGATTGAAAATGTGAGTAAGAGAGTGTAAGAGGATAGAGCAAGAGGGTAACCGAAGTAGTGGAATCTAGTAAAATCTATATAGGGGAACCAGAACTGATTTCCTACTGCTGGTGATCCCTCTAGTGATAACTGAGGATCTATATAGAGGAACCAGGACCTCCTTCCTCCCACTATTGATCCCTCTCGTGATAACTGAGGATCTATATAGGGGAACCAGGACCTCCTTCCTGCCACTACTGATCCCCTTAGTGATAACTAAAGATCTATATAGGGGAACCAGGACCTCCTTCCTCCTGCTGTTGATCGCTCTAGTGATAACTTAGGATCTATTCAGAGGAATCAGGACCTCCTTCCTCTTGCTGGCGATCCCTCTAGTGATAACTAAGGATCTATACAAAGGAATCAGGACCTCCTTCCTCCTGCTGGTGATCCCTCTAGCAATAACTAAGGATCTATTCAGAGGAATGAGGACCTCCTTCCTCCTGATGGTGATCCCTCTAGTGATAACTAAGGATCTATACAAAGGAATCAGTGCCTCCTTCCTCCTGCTGGTGATCCCTCCAGCGATAAATACGTATATTAGAATCAGGACCCCCTTTCTCCTGTCGGTGATCCCTCTAGCGATAACTAAGTATATGGGAATCAGGACCTTATTCCTCCTGCTGGCGATCCCTCTAGTGATGCACTCCAGAATTCTATTCGCTTTCTCCACTGCCAGGCCACCCTATTTGCTCATTTTGCAATCATCTAAAATAAGAAACTCCAAATCTTTGTCCTCTGTAGTTCCAACCAACACTGGACCCCCAATGTTGAATTCAACCACAGTATTCTTTTTCCCTATATTCATTATTTTACATTCATAAAAAATGTAAAATAATATTAGAAACGTTTTTATATGTACACAGTTTCTGTACAACCTTGTATTGAAAAAAAACAAAAAACCATGGAATAAGACACTGTGTTCCAAAACATTTGCCAGCCTGTTCTTTACAGAGAGCTCATGTAAAAATATGAACAGCAATATATTCCCTGCTGACACACAAAGCTACAGCAGCACTGCACAACCGGTTTGATGACATGTCTGCAAAGTGTAATGTGACAAATATCACAGTGCTTCAGTGCTTTTCTACACAGCCTGTGCTGTCTTCTTCCATGAGGATCCCGAAAGAGATACAGTAGATGGGATTGGACAGATATTCTACAACAGGTAGAAAGTGTAGATTCTGGAGAATTAGACACGGTACGCAGGATGAAGGGGAAATATGGATGATAAAAAGAATTAGAAATGGTAACAAAATGATGAAAGTGTGACGACATGGTGATCAGTTTATAAGTTAAATGTGTATTGGTGTTGAGTTATGTTTTGAGTGCGTTATGCTGTGTGACCTGGTTATGGAAAGACTATCAGAACCATCCCTCGTTATCTCCTATTGTTCTCTGAGGGAGCTCAGAACAATGACATTCTGGCCAGGCTTCTGTTATGGCTGTCTGGAGCTCGTTAGCAGGTGGACACCTGTGGTGTTATGAAGACAGAATGTCCAGGGAGGGGACGGGGGATGTGATGGGATTATATTCTGATCTGATCACTTTCTGTATAAAAGTTTGTGCAGTTGTTCAATAAAGCAGAGTTTGTTTACCCTACACTCCAGCCTTGGCTAGTGACTGGGGAAACTGGGAGCTACAGATCAGCGGGTTCCAATATCTCCTCAGCAAGGAAGAAGACAGGGGCGGACATACTCATCCTGAGTACGGGGGTCCGTCACAGAAAGCAAACACACATAATAGTGAGAAGTATTTTTTTTTTTAAGTATAACTAGCCAGGGGAAGACTGGGCTCGTGGGCAGTTGCCCCTTTGGCCAGTACGAGTAATATATGCTGGGCTGGTGACCCTGAGTGGACATTCAGAGGGTTTCCCTCAGTCAACTACACATGGGGCATTACATAGCTACCTGTTCCCTATTCAGATCTGCCATTGCAGCATCTGGGAAAGGGGAGCATTCTAGTACCAACTTCCTCTGCGTATATGTCATATGAAAAAATGCCTAGAGCTTCAAAGGGAACTGACGCTGGGAGATGTGAAGAAGTGTGTGCCAATAAACCATGTCCTTTAGAAACATCCACCTTTCACTATGCCTCTATGGCACACTTTGTAAACTCTCTAGAGTACACTTGTGGTCAGAGCCTTATCAATTGGGGACGTTCGTGACCCGCCGACGTGAATCCCCTGTGAGCCGTGCTGTCTTTAAAGGCATAGGCTCCTCCCACAAATCCAGGCTAGCCTTCGGCCAGCCTTCAAACATATTATAAATCTGTCTCTACCATGAAAGGGCTACGAAGTTGTGTTTGCCTCTAGATCAAAGAGTTCTGGTCCTCTCCTTTACTAGTCACTCTTTATTCACAATGGAATGATAAAAGTATTCGTTCATGGGCTCATGTGGATTAGTGGCTGGGAATGTGATCTTGAAAATCCTTGGAATCCTGATGTAGTTCCTTCAAATAGAAGGCATCTGCTTGGGATTTGTACACTCAGTGGTTAGTTTATCAGGGTTACCTATTGATAATGGGTTGGAACCCCTTTTTTGCCATCAGAATAGTGTTAAAATGGAAAAAGCATGGTGTTCGTTTTGGATGCATGCCTAAGAGAATCATGCCATTTTATTTTGGCCGCACATTCATATATCCAGCTCATCAAAAAAAACTCATGCTGTGCATACTAAAGGTTTAAAAGTATAACAATACAATTTATTGGCTAACTCAGTAGATTAAAAATACAAGCTATCAAAGCCCAGTAGGTTTCTTCCCAAAGCATGATACAAAACTGTTTCTAAGACTTCCTTACAGTACTAAATACAGAAAGGTTTATTGGGGAATTTATACTTTGTGGGTACAAAGTTTAGAAACATTTCAAAACTGAAGGTAATGTCTGTATAAATCTACCTACATATAATCCAGCTGCAGAATCATGGAAAATATATGGACGCCAAATTATGGTTCTAATAAAATGCACACTGGCCCAACATGCTGGTGGTATCCTCCTCTCACCAGGGTGCTGTGGTCTGGGGTGCCTTCTGGTTTTCTTAAGGGGGCCTCAAAATTTTCACACAGTGTCATGGTTTTCCATGGTGTAGGTGAGCAGACCGCCAGCACCATGGAGATGAAGGATGCTAATCCAGGAAGGTTGGGATCCATTAAAAAACGAAGGAAGTTCACCTCCATCCCGGCCTGCTCCACCTCCCACCCTGTGCCATGCTGCTCTGATGTGAAAGGAGGGACTTTGATGTAAAGGAGGCAACTCAGATGTGAAGGATGAACTCTGATGCGAAGGGGAAACCTCATTTTTTTGTGTGTTTTTGAGTGGGTTCATCACCTAAAATCCATTACATTTTAGAGATTTTGCATACTTCTAAAGGATGACTGAAAAAAGGTTGAGAAATGCTGATCTAGGCTGGTGTGCAAAGGTTGATGGCAGCTTTATTCAGTAACAAGTGTAGATACTGAAGCTGGTGAATCTATAGTGAGCTCCAAATGCTGCAAAAAAAGTCAACCTCTCAGCGATTGAGCTGTAATGCCCTGAACAAATACATTTCAGGTACCCTTCAGACCTGCATAGTGTGTTGTGGTGCATTAACACGGGTTTTTTCATTTAGAATGGACTGCCAACGTGCCAAAATGCACAATCAGACAGGAACCTTTTTCCACAGTGCAGCCTACCACAACGCACACATGGTCCCCATCTGTGCATCATAGCTTTTTTTTTTTTTTTTTTAAATGTGTTGAGGTTACATTACAAATAAATGGCAGTGCTGCTTGCCCCTTACCATACGCAGATGTAATGCATGCAAACCACATGTTGTACCGCGCTTTACAACTACGCTTAAGTGTGAAGCCAATCTCATTGCCTGCACTTCAGTTTCCCCTAGCAAGAAGAATGCTGCGGGGAACAGTTTTGTAGAATATTGCTGCTTCAAAATCATGACAAGGTAGAACATAGTCCCATAACAATTTTACCCCCAAACTCCCATGCTACTATGCCACCACCCTCCAATAATCCCCACCTCCCAATTAAGACACCACACTCGAGATTGGAGTTAAAATGGCTGTAGCAGCCTTTTATTATCTGAACCAGTACTACTCCACCCCCCTCCAGACCACTAAGGAGGCCCTCCTGCAACTCTTGAAACCGGCCAATCAGGTAAGTGACCATCCCCCCTTAACACTAACTTAACCCCGTACTTCCGAGTTCCCTGTCCACCCTGTCATGTAGTCCTTCCGCCTATTTTTCTTTTCTTTTGCTCCAGGACTATCTCTAGTG
This sequence comes from Nanorana parkeri, assembly GCF_000935625.1. Lineage (NCBI taxonomy): Eukaryota > Metazoa > Chordata > Amphibia > Anura > Dicroglossidae > Nanorana > Nanorana parkeri. Next base: position 322,226 of record NW_017306854.1, on the reverse strand, counting down.
TGACACCAGGGAGGTTTATTTTCTTATGGTGTCATCATCCCCCCTCTCTGATATTCTTGACACTCTTTTACCACATAATCACCATTTTTTATCAGAGCATTTTGCTTTTCTGCCATGTCACATTTTGCATCATTTATATATATTTATTACAGGTATTTAATATAGCGGCAACAATTTTACGCAGCATTTTACATGTGCACATTCACATCAGTCCCAGCCATCAAGGAGCTTACAGTCTAAGGTCCCTATTGCACACACATACATACAGGGCTGATTTAGACCGGAGCCAATTAACCTTCCAGCAAGTCTTTGGAGTGTGGGAGGAAACTGGAATACCCGGAGGAAACCCACGCAGGCACAGAGAGAACATGCAAACTCCTTGCAGATAGTGTCCTGGCGGGGATTCGAGCCGTGGACCCCATTTTCTAGAACAATTAGTGATTTATAGTGATTTATAGCAAAAGGTTGGGTGAATAAGAAAAAATAAAAATAAAACTCAGGTGTCCATCACTGCTTTGAGCTCATTTTGTGCTGGCATGAACGGACATGCCAAGAAACACAGTATATACAACACCATGACAAGAAATCTATTGTTGTTTTCAAGGGCACAATAGGGACCTTTGTGCATTTTTTATGGAGAACACCTCTAGGGCCTAGGGGGTATCATGCATTTCAGCCTGGTTTTATTATAAATAGGCAATATTGCATTTTACACTTATGAGAGCATTTTCTTGAAGGAAAATAACTTGCTCCTGAGAGCAAGAAAGAAAAAAATAGGGGGGTGTGGGGGGTGAAGCAAGAATGACATCAGGGGCCATCAGAGGATATAAAAAAAAGACTCCATGAAGAATTCGAAGCACGTCTGTGTCTGTCAGGGAGCCCAGGCCGGGGCCACGCCTCTGCTCCTGCAATCTGGACCCATAAAAGGCAGCAGTGACATCCTGAGCCAGCAAGGGTGGGGGGAGGCCCCTGTGTGCGCATTTCACAACCAGCAGAAGCAGGAAACAGGCTTTCTCTGCAACTAATATGCAGCCACTGGTTACACATCCCCAGCCATGTACTGTGTGCGCGCCATGACCCTTGTGTACATGTTTTCCGTCCCCTTATTTCCTCGTTTTATCAAAGATTGCCAGCTGCATGCTGGAGGAAATTATCAATAAAATATCGTAACCACTGTATTGTGTTATTGTGTTATTGTTTGCATGACATGGACTTAAGAAACTGCTACTTTTTAAGAGAAGTTAGCTAAAAAAAAAAAAAGATCCTATAGGTAAACTGGTCATACGCCGGTAGAATTATGTTTGAAAAAATTGTTTTCTGAACATTCATTTGATTTTCTGATATTTAAAGTCAAATCAAGAATCGATTTACAGCAGGGGTGGGCAACTCTGGCCCCCAAGCTGTCGTGGAACTACAAGTCCCATGAGGCATTGCAAGACTGGCAGATACAGGCATGACTCCCAGAGGCACAGGCATGCAGAGATTTGTAGTTGAAGCCCAGCTAAAGGCCCGGAGTTGGCCACTCTCAGAGGCGTCCCCGGAGTGGCCGCCGGGTGTCACCCATTGGGATGTCATCACATGTGTGCATGATGTCATAAAGTAATTACAAGCACTTAAAGTGACATTAAAGTCACGCCCCCCCTCCCACCCCCATTCTGTTTATGTTTTAAACACTTACCTTATGTGATGCCTCTTGATCCGATCATCTTCTTCCTTCCACTGGCTTCCAGCAGTCCCTCCAGAGTTGGTGCCGGTCTCTGATCCAGCCCAGACTGCTGTTTCTTTTGTGTCCCATGGAGTCTGTCCGACGTGCACGCTCCCGGTTGCGTGCATTCACTTCTACTGAGTCTCTCCTCTTCTCCCCGCCAGTGATCCCCACTGCGCATGCGCCCACCTACACTTCCTCCTGCACGGGCCGCTTGGAAGATATGTTCTGCAGCCGGGATCGAGTGGTGCAGACACAGGTAAGTAATTGTCGATTTGACAATTTAAGCACTAGAAATGTGCAAACAAAATGGAGACTTTAATTCTGCTTTAACTTCTGGTGGCCGTCTTAGTGATGGTTGCCGGAAGAGAGAGGAGGGGACGTTTATGCGGCGGAATAAGGTATTTTTCTCATACAAATTAGATTTTACCAGGGAATGCCGTTTTCATTCGAGAAGTTCCATTCATGTTAAAAATCGATTGTTGAAATTAAACGGAACTTTGAATGACATTCGTCAAGTTTTTGATGGCATTATCAAACATTCTGATGAGATTTTTTTGTATGAATGTTCGTACACATATCTACCAATGTATGGCCAGCTTTAGTGTGCAGGGTCGAATCAGCATCCCTGACTGTATGGGGGAATTTATGAACTTGTTTGCAACAAAAAAATTTCTTGCAAAGATCAAAATGTCATGCTGACTAACCCCAAAGTTTTAATCTGTTATGAGCCTTTATTCAAAGTGTTTTTTCCTTTGACATATTCATGTTTGTGACTGCACATGTTTTTCGATATTTTGCGTAGTTTCTTAGCTGCGCAGCAAATTGCGTCTGGCATTTGCGACATTAAAAGCCCTTCCAACTGTTGTACAGTCTAGAAGTGTTCATGAGCACTTCTTAAAGTATTGCAAACATAATTCAGCTTAATTTCCCTCCATAAGCACTTCAAGGCTTTTCAGACATCATCCTGGAGCTTGCAACAGTTTAGAAGCATTTTAGAGACCGGGACAATTTTGAGACAGTTCTCCTTGTGAAGGAATTTAAGAATGAAACATAAACTAGGTTAATAAGTATATCGCTATTTGCACAAGAAATCAGGTAGTTTAAAAGACTCTAATGATGCGACCAAATTGATAAATGTCCCACTACATATTTATGTTTGTTGGTGGCCAGATCTGAGATATGTCCATTGGTGTTGGCAAATGACTTTGATCAATCTGGGCATTCAGCACCAAAGTCAACATCAAGGTCTTATGGGAAAATAACAGAAGTGGTGAAGTGGGGATCATATATATGCATTTTATAACACAACTGAACATTCAGTTCATGGATGGCTGTCAGCTAAAGAACCCTAAACAGCCATCCCATCAATGGGCACCTTACCCCAGTTACTTTAACAAAAAAAGTTTTTGTTTATTTTAGTTGCCTTTCAAGGCATGTCCACTGTCAAAGTTGCCAGTGTCCTTATTTCAGCTCTCAACTAAACTTTCAAGCACTTAAATATCTGGTGTCATAGCTGATCACATGTGTAGCACCATGGCAACTGCAATCCAAATAGAGGCTAAGATGGCACCTCCCTTGGCTGTAAGGATAAGAGGTTATAGTTCGACTTTAACTCAAGATGCTCAGTATTCATATTCAACTCTTTGCTTTGAAGTCAGAGCAAAGGTTATTGATCAAATTCCACCCCAAAGCCAGCCATTGTATTAGTACAGGGGGTTCAAGCTTCAAGTTGTTGTGATTGGGGTTTGCACACCACTAAGGCACACTAGCAATTCTGTTGCTAAAAACAACACGCCACCAACAAGACTGCTAGAGAGGACTAAAAAACCCACTAAAAACCACTTAGTTCTATGACGTTGCTCCCTCGCTGGCAAAAGTGCAATTTATCTAGCCCGCTATATGCTGACAGCGCAGAATCGCACTTCAGCCGGTACGGATTCTGACAATCGTGTCAGAATCCACTCCATCACCCGATTGTCAGCTGGCCTTGCCTCTCCAGCCTCCTCCCCCATCTGTCGCTCCAGTCAGTCTGGTGGAACAAAGAGGGGAGGGGGGGAATCCCTAAGGGGATCAGTGAGAAGGGAGATCAGGGAGAAGATCGGGAACTCGACAATCGGCGGTGTGTGATCATTCAATTCTTGATCAGTAGAGCCGACGGCAACAGCTTCAGTGTCACACTTCGGCTCTAATTATGGGGATGAGTGTATCTCACTCTCCCCATATTTCTCCTTTAAGGGTGTGAATAAGGTTCAGGAGGGCAGTATTTTGAAATGAAGCTAAGTCCATGAAAACGGGGACATGACCTCAAACTAGCAAAAGGAAAGTTCAAAACTAACCTTCGAAAGTGTTATTTTACTGAAAGAGTAGTGGATGCTTGGGACAGACTTACAACAGAGGTAGGGAGGTAAAAGTAAGTGGATTTAAACATGCTTGGGACAAATATAGATATAAATTCAGACAAAAAGTTAAGAAAAAATACAACAAAAATAAAAATGGGGCAGACTTGATGGACCACTTAGTCTTTTTCTACCATCACTCATGTTTCTTTGTTTCAGTTAGGGTTTACCAGCTACTAGAAGCTCCAACCAGCCCACAAATACTTTCAGACATACCCACTCATACGGCCAATGCCAAAACTACCAGTCCAGACATGCTTGCATACTTCGTAAACCTGGGAGCTGAACCTCCAGACCAGTCATATCTTGTCATCCCTGCTTGAACAGACTGCTCTTCAGATATGTGCACACTTTTAAACTGGTCATATATTACAATGGATGGATACCTCGAACATCTGCCCACAATCACTACAATCGCCTGGGCCACGAGTTCAAAAACTTGGACAATACTCCTCCTCATTGCTACTATCCTGAATAGATGGAACACAGAAATTGTCCTGCTTCATGCTTGAAAAACTCTGAGAATGTTGCTGAGGACTTTAGTCACAAACAAGCAATAGTTATAGTTTGCCTGTTAACCCCTACCTGTTCTATTGAGTAGATAAGCTGGGTTTGATCAGACTTGAAACACATTTACAACATACCCCCCACCACCACTACATGGAAAACATTGTGATACTTAAAGATAGGGTTGAGTAATATTTTCAGGATTATTGCAGTGGTAAGCTGCCAATGATTATTGAACTTGGCAGTCACAAGGTACAGTCTTAGATGCTGCCATGTTGGTTAATGCAAATAAAACCAAGGGGTGGATTGTTGAATAAGACCTATAGACCCACCTAAACAATCCATTTAGTTTGTTTCCAAGCAGACAGGCCCCTGTATTACATCATTGTATGGTCAGCTCTAGGCACTCATGGGCCAATGGCTCTGGCAGCATCACCAACCCTCACCATTTGCAAACTATGTTAACTTTGACCTAATTTTGTCTGAAATCAGAGTATCAAAAAAAACAGGTTGAAAAAAATCATAGCGGGCTCGAATAAAATGCAAATTATATGCCTGAGCAACTGAAATAAACATCTGATTGTAGAAATCCCCAACTAAATATAATGAAGGAAGCAAGAAAGGGCAATATTATTTATTACAGGTATTTATATAGCGCCAACAATTTACGCAGCACTTTACATAGTTGGACATTCACATCAGTCCCTACCCTCAAGGAGCTTACAATCTAAGGTCCCTATCTCACATGCATACATACAGGGCCAACTTAGATAGGAGCCAATTAACCTACCAGCATGTCTTTGGAGTGTGGGAGGAAACCGGAGTACCCGGAGGAAACCCATGCAAGCACAGGGAGAACATGCAAACTCCTTGCAGATATTGACCTGGCCAGGATTTGACCCCCGGTGCTGCAAGGCAGAAGCGGTAAGCACTACACCACTGTGCTGCCCAATACATTCAGTATGAGCTGCTGGAAGGTATTTACCTGACCAAATGAAGAAGGTTATTTAAAGGCAGCTAACTCCTTAAAGCTGACCTTTACACTAAAAAACCAAATTCTACCAATGCATCCCTCTATGTATGATGATTAATAATAACATAGACATGTCAGGTGTAAAATGCTGTGATTGTGAAATACTTATACTTGCAGAGCGTTCACTTCCTGCTTTGAAAGGGTAAAATTACTTCGGTTTGCCAAAGCAATGCATCCTGGGATTGCCTTGTCATCAGCAGAGCATTGCAGGGAAATCTCATCTGTAATCTCACGAGATCTCAGGGAAAGGCATTTTCCACCCCTGAGATGATGTGCATGGTCACATGTAGTAGTCACATGGGCCAGAAATCCAGGAAGTAATAGGAGAGCTAATAATCTGCCCTTGGTAAACATGGCAACTGTCAGAAGACTGGGAAAGAAAAGAGAAACAAGGTATGCAAACAATACAAAGCCAGCAATTATCTAGAAGTATGTGTTTGTAGATTGTCATCACTAAACATTACTAAAGGTGTGTTTGTTGTTATTTTAAAGACATGAGTAAAGGTCCGCTTTAATGAAGAACTATGGCCTTCCATAAAAAAAATAGGTGCTGCAACATTTTTTTTATACGTGCAACCGAAGTTACAGTTTTCTCTTAGTCCTCCTGCAAAGGGAGGGGGGATGCATTTTGACCAGTCTTCAGTGAATGACGGATTAAAAAGTACGTTCTAAATGGGTGAAATAGTCTCACGGTAGAAATACAGTGGCATACATATTTCTGGGCAGAAGTTCTTAAAATAGCACTTACTCTTATGTACCGACAGCTGTGGCGGCTGAATAGATGACCTCCTGCTGTCAGAGGCAACAGGACCAAAAGTCACAGTCCTCGGCACTCCATTCTCTTAGCTTCTTGGGAGTAGGCGTTAGATACCGTATGATCATAAAGGGAGTTTAGTTCTGATCTTTAAGAGGCCTCAATCCTGCATGGAAACTATCTCCCCTTAGCAGTTAGTTAATTCAAATTAGAGAATGAGAAAATAAAACTCTTCCTACTTCTGTGAGGTTTTTAGTAAGTTGAGGTACAGCATTGTGGAAGCATTCACCGTCTTCTATTAAAGTGGACGTGTCAAGTAGACAAATACTGATAAAGCGCCTGCAAGTACATGCGTTTCTTTTAAAGTCCCACTCGAGGAACAATGAACGTAGCCAGGTTAAAGCAGTTATACATTCTATTTCCAAAAATGCAACCCGCCAGCTTTATTCTACATCTGGTAAATCTGTTCATTCACATGCAGGGCTGCAGGCCCATAGACTCCAGCACTACGGTCGCATCTCCGCATCCTTCTCCTCCTGGCCATTCGCAAAACAAAGCATGGGGCATTTTGTGAATGGCTTGGAGGAGAGGAAGGCAGAGAGACAATCATAGCGCTGGGGTTCTTGAGACCGGAGACCTTATAGCTAGAAGTACAACGGAAGCTGTATGAACCCTGGAATGTATACTAAATGATTTGCTGGATGTAGAATAGAGCCTGCATGATTTGTGGTTGGGGGGGTCTTTTCTGGACTGGGAAAAGCAGAACAAGGGGCCAAGCAGCTGTTCTACAGTGCTCATGTACTAATAAGGGACATCCAAATAGTAGGAGAGCAGGGGGACAGAGAGATGAGCTCATCAGTCTGAGGCTTCTCCTTTCACTGTCCAGTCACATGCTGGGAGAGGGACAAGAGTTGGGGGTTGCGTGCAGTAGAAAAAAATTGGCCGGGAAGCCAGCTCTATGCTTCCTGGTAACAAGGGAGCATGGAGACGTCTTCCTGGCCAGTCAGGAAGCCAGGCAGTGTGTAATTACTTGCCACCTGTCTTCCTGATCCTGGAAGATCTGGTATTGTGATAGGCATCAGGAGCATTTGGGCGAGTACGAGTACTCGCCCAAATACTCGTATCGATGCATCCCTAGTTGTCAGCCCTGCCCAGTTCTTTTCTGGTTGACTACAAAACACTTACTCAACATAGGGAGGAGTTGTTATTTAATCCATTGGAAGAGACTCGAGCAGGGTTGAAACAATACTTTGGATTTGTCAGATAGGCAGGAAGTTAGGAGCACCCTTGGTTTCTGACAGGATCAACAGTGGCAGAGGCTTTTGAATTCTGGCTTACCTTATAAAAAACTGGTCTATGCACACAGAGGTTGTCCAGCTTATTATTAAAAAGTGTGGGGTCGTTGGCACTCTAAATTACCATTATATTATCGTACGTGTAGATCCTGATTCTGACTACCCTTCCCCTCTCAATATACCGTAGTGGTCTTAAGGGGATTTGTTTCTGGACAGTGGGCTTTTTAATTGTTAATTTATTGTTTAGGAAGGTTTTGTTTTAATGACGCACTTTATTGTTATTACTTTGGTATGTATCTCAGTACAGCGGAGATCTATTAAGAGTGATCTATTACCTTGTCACTAGGGAGCATAGAGCTGGCTTCCCGGCCAGTTTATTTCTACTGCATGCAAACCCCAACTCTTGTCCCTCTCCCAGCATGTGACTGGACAGTGAAAAGAGAAGCATCAGACTGATGAGCTCATCTCTCTCTATCCCACTGCTCTCTCCTACTATTTGGATGTCCGTTATTAGTACATGGGCACTGCAGAACAGCTGCTTGGCCCCTTGTTCTGCTTTTCCCAGTCCAGAAAAGACCCCCCCAACCACAAATCATGCAGGCTCTATTCTACATCCAGCAAATCATTTAGTATACATTCCAGGGTTCATACAGCTTCCGTTGTACTTCTAGCTAAAGGGTCTCATGGACTCCAGCTCTATGGCTGTCTCTCTGCCTTCCTCCCCTCCAAGCCATGCACAAAACGCCCCGTGCTTTGTTTTGCGAATGGCCAGGAGGAGATGCAACCGTAGCGCTGGAGTCTATGGGCCTGCAGCACCCACATCTGAGCTGGCCAAAAGCACAACAAGAGCTGTACAAATCCCTGCATGTGAATGGACAGATTTGCCTGATGTAGAGTAAAGCTGGCATGCTGGCGGGTTGCATTTGTGGAAACAATGTATAACTGCTTTAACCTGGATACGTTCATTGTTCCTAGAGTGGGCATCACTGGCGTCGGCGGGAAAGGAGATTGGCGAACATCCTTTGGCCGATCTCCTCGCCGCTGAATGTTGCCGGAAGCGACGCTAATTGCAATACTTCTGGTCGCCCAGCTGTTATTCCCCGGTGGAAGAAACTGGGGAGCTGACAACACCTTGAAGAGAACCTGTCCCCACTAATAGGCTATCGCACATGGGGCTTGTAGGCCCTGTTATATAGCAATTAAAGTGACATTAAAGTAAAAAAAAAAAAAAAATCCCTCCCCCAATGTTAAAGAACTTAAATTAGGTTTCTTAATCCGATCTTCTTCTTTCCTGTCGTTCTCAGCTGTCCCTCCAGCGTTGCTACGGGTCTCCGATCCAGTGCCGACTCCTCTGTGCTTGCTGGCATTTCCTGTCCCACGCGTCCATTGACTTACCTTGTGTCTTTCCTTGTCTCCCGGCTGAAAATGTGAACTGCGCATGCGCCCGCCCCAAGATGCTTTGCGGCCGCCCGAGAATTTTCACATTTTCGGACGGGAGCGCGTGGGGAAGACACAAGTATTGACCTCTGTTATAAAGCGTTTAAAATTAACAGTTTTTGCATGTATCTACTGCTTGCTAGAAGTAGATATATGCACAAAAAAAACAAAAACAAAAAAAAAAACGGAGCCTTTAATGATACTTTAAGTTAAAAAACAAGCGGACCATGCCCTCGTGTCATATCAATGTAAACATACGTAGAGTGCATCTACGTACCAAAATGATGAATGCGCTACATGTTGTCGCTGCGTGCGCCAGAGAGAGCAATAATTCTAGGGCCAATATTAATGGATCTCTCTAAACTGATTACCTGTAGGGGGGGGGGGGCTTTTAAAGCGTATGGACAATATGAGGTGCCGTATTTTGTTACTGCTTCACGGACGCACGCAAATGTTTAACCCGGGCAGGTTGGGTATTTACTCATTTTACCCAAAAAAAGTATTTTTTAAAATCTGTTTTTGGGCTTTAAAATTTACACTAGGTGTATTTTTTACTGGAATTTTCAGTTTGATAAAGAGTTGCGCTAATATCATGCGACATAAAAATTTGCAACTGCCAACATTTTATTCTAAAAGGGACTTTAACTGCAGAAAATATATGTTTTGGGGGTTTAAAGTAATTTTCAGGACTAAAATGTGGTTTATAACATGTGTGCAAAAAACACCTTGGCAACGAAAGGGTAAAATTAGCAATTTGAAGAACTGTGCCTATGGTGTCTGTCTCTGGGTAAGAAGAACAAAATCAAACCAATGAACAAATCTAGTTAAGAAATTCTGTTTTATTTCAATCATAAATACTCACCAAAAAAGGATAAATAATAGAGACAATTCAGGCATTAAATTACAAACAAAATCACTTCTGACAAAGTAACATCAATAAATACCATCACCAAATATTTCCGAGGCAGAAGCACAGACAAAAAATGTACATTACTCGTCTCAGTGTTCTGGAGCCCCCGTACTGTGCATGGAGACTTACCTTGCTAATACTTCATCAATACTAGAAAGGCAAGACAGACTTTAAAATAAATACCAAGAAAACCATTAAAATGAGGTAACAGTACTGGCCATTGTAGTAGTTTTCCAGGAAACCAATCATTTGGACCAATGGCACCCTGAAGAGAGGCTGAGGAAAGACAGATATGGCTTTTTTTGACCCATCGCCGCGCAAATATAAAAATAATATTGCTTTATTTCCACAATTTTTCTTTATTTAGAAAACCATGAAGTTTTAAAACCTCAGTTTGTGGCAGATGGTCAAATTGACAGCCAGCATTCAATTTTTCAGAGATTTAAATAAATAAAAAAACGTATGGCTTTTACTGGACATATCAATTAATACAAACGCATGCACACCAACACCAGTATGGTGAGAGAAATCAAAGCGAGCCCAAAAGCGATACATAGAAATGTAGAATGATTAAGGCAAATTTTAAACCTTTAGATTTAAATTAGTCTAAAAATATATATATTTGTATATATATTGATATCTCTCTACATATATGCCTTTTATATACATTGTATATATGATGGGGCAAAGTGTCCTAATAGCTTCCTTGTGGTTTCATTCAAAAGATGGTACTCTACAAACCGTGTTGTAATTGGAAATTTATAAAATTATTTTCCTGGTGCAGAAGTCTTTTTGAAAAAGCTTAAAAAGTATAAAAGTGAAAAGAATATTGTTAAACTGATGGTCTGTTTTACACGAATAGATTTCAATTTTTTTATGCAACTAGGTTTACAACCGATTAGATCGTGGCCAGCTTTGATGTATTTCATGATGGTAAACTTGTATTCTGCACTTACACTTTTTATGGGATTGTTTGACAGTGTCTGCGGATAATAATGCCCCCCCATAAAAACAATTAAGTTCATCTGCTCAAAATAAAATTAAAAGGTCTGTTATTTACAATAGTGTCTTGTTACAAGATACAATTTGTGTCCTTCAAAATGTCCTACGGAGATCATCAGCAGTTTTGAGTTCCCACCAAAACGTCCATCAGATAGTCCAAGTCGCTAAGCTCCAGCATGGAATCTTGTCCATCTGACAAAGATTTCGCCTCGGGATCGTTTATGCTGGAAAATGTTTTAAAGTTTAAAAGGCTGCTACTCGGCCAGGGATCGCTGTCATACATAGATGTGTCAATGTCTTCAAAAATGTCCTCAAGGTTGTCCCCAAGAAGGTAGGTAGAGGAGTTTAAGGAGGAGGAAGGTGTCAGCTTCCCAGATTCCTCTCGACTCCCATCTCTGATGAAGTCCTTTGGAGAGCAAAGCTGTTCGTCTTCTGTCTGAGGCAGTGGAGAAGAGCTCAGTCCTTCAAAATCATTTAAATCCTCCAGTATGGTGGAAATGGAGGAGTACAAAGAAGAATCCATGCTGGAAAGCAAGGTATCTTCTCCTGGAATATCCGAAGCTGAGGTTTTGCTCTCGCTGGTGAATGATTGAGAGTCTTTTCTAGAGTTGTCTTCCACGGGCTTCCACCCTCCTAGAGTGCTCGATTCTGCCTGCATATTACCCTGAAGGCGACGTAAAGTGTTGGCCACCAGTACGAGATGTCTCAGGTTAGGCTCCACGTGGTGCAGGCTACGATGAAGCTTCAGTAGTGATATGTTCATTAAACAGTGAGACTGCACTGCAGGCAATGAGCTCTGGCATCGCCCAGCCATTCCCGATTCTACGCCACTCCCCATCTGCCCTTCCACCTCCGAAAATTTGCGTTTGATTCCTTTGGCCAACATGGGTCTGTAAAAATAAGACAAGCTATGATGAGTCTCAGCTTCTAAACAAGGAACCATTTACAAAAAAACACAAAAACAAAAACACATGTAGTATTAAAAGGAACATATAAGCACCATTTATTTTATATTCTGCTGACCCGACACAATTTGTAATGAAGGTCAGGACTTGTCAGGACTTGTAGTAAACATTCTGTGTTAACATGGAGTGTAACAGGTAAAGAGCGACACTCCACACACTGGTCGTGTCTATGTCTCGTAAAATGACTCATTGATGACATGGTTCAAATTCTTTCATTTTCTGTATCGTGACTCACACACAAAGAAAAATACATGCATCTCAGCTACACACACACACACACAACATTGTCACCTTTTCACACCAAGAGTACGCTGTGTCCAACTATAACAGCCCCAGGGCCAATATCCTACAAGACTAATGCAAAAGGACTTGGAGCAGATGGCTCATTCGCTGACACAATGGCAATGCATTAGCGCAGACTACTCACAGTCACCAAGAAATATTTATTCGCCAGTCAAAAAAAAAAAAAAATCACAGAACAACTGCAAATCCCCAACTTGAAGGGCTTCTATCACCTGGGTCCTGCAACTGCAAATCCCCAACTTGAAGGGCTTCCATCACCTGGGTCCTGATCTGAAATGTCCCTACAATGTATGTCAGATCGATAAGAGTCTATAGAAGAACCTCCAGCATTCAGGGATATCATGGAACACAGTGTGGCTGCTCTAGGAACCAGTCTGAAGCAACGAGGGGGTCTAGAAGTGTGCTCAGCATGCTTTATTCATCCCTCCCCTGATCTCCCAGGGCCCATTCACACCATGTCCGGATCATCTCCAGACCAGATTGTTTCCAGACCGAAAATGCATCCTAATGTATCCCCATGCTATTTCTGGCCTCTGTTCACACCAGCGCAGTCCATTCCAGACCAGAAAAATACTGCTTGTCTTATTTTGTCTGGTCTGGAATGCATAGAAACACAGCATAAATGCATACAAACACACCAGAACACACCCATAAGACCATTTTAAGCTGGATTTTTTTTTTCCTAACGCAGCAAAACGCAATGCACTGCCTTCCAGGTCTGGTCCAGAAAATGGTGTGAACCTGCCCTCAATCTATACAGTATGGTTTTCTTCTTTAGGTGTTTTCCATTTTGCAAAATAAATACTATTTGTATTATTCTGCCATGCCATAAAAAGCAAGGAAGGACCAAAGAAAAAAAAAAAAGACCAACTGGGGGATCTGTGATCATTTGCACAACAGATGACCATCATATCTGTTGCTACATGAGAATATATGGAGTTAGCCATAGGGTCTGCCACATCGACGGGCCGAGTTCTAGGGGTCTGCCACAGGCGCATGGACGGGCCGAGTTCTAGGGGTCTGCCACAGGCGCATGGACGGGCCGAGTTCTAGGGGTCTGCCACAGGCACATCGACGGACCAAATTATAGAGGTCTGCCATAGGGACAGTAATGGACTGGGTTATAGGGGTCTGCCATGGGGACAGTAATGGACTGGGTTATAGGGGTCTGCCATAGGGACAGTAATGGACGGGGTTATAGGGGTCTGCCATAGGGACAGTAATGGACGGGGTTATAGGGGTCTGCCATAGGGACAGTAATGGACGGGGTTATAGGGGTCTGCCATGGACGGGTTTATATAAGTCCACCATAGGGACATCAATAGACAGAGTTGTAAGTGTCAGCCATAGGCATATTAACAAAGTGCTGAAATCTAAATGATGGATTTGTTACACTTTGAGATACTAACATTCCATTTTTCTAAATCTATTTAATGAATGTCTTATCATAAGCATCTATACAAGCCCGCGGCTCTGACACTGCGCTTGCATGATATAACCTGTAAGTGATATCCCCAGCTGACCTCTGATACTAGAGACTGGATTGCACAAGTCCTCCTTTCGCTTTAAACCCATTAATGTTCATGGTAACAGATATATAACACAAGCAACATCTTCCTTAAGTCTGTCAAGAAGAAAGATCAAACTGTCTCCCAACAAAAGGGACTACTATTCCCCTCTACCACTCATACACCGATCCTAAAGGTCGTCCACTGAATATATATAACAGCGGAAGATGAAGACTGTGAAAAGTCGCCTCTACATTTCACAAGCCCGCTGTATATGTGCATTTCATAAGAAGGTCGCGCACATACATCGGTCAAACGCAAATGGGGGCAACGGCAATTGAGATTTACAGTTAACTGGATGTTCCATAAGCGAGCAGCAGGTCCCCCTCCCTCTGCAGTGACTACTCCATACTGCCTCCGCCACTTACTCATCCGTAGAGAGCAGCACGACGTACGCGCTGCCTCACATACATGATCTGTATGTTGAGATCTGACACAACGGAAGACAGTGACGGGGAAAGGTTCACTCTACGAGAGGTTCTATCCTTCCTATTGCTGCTTCTTTGTAGCCCAGTAATATCTCAGTCTGGTGACTTTCACATAAAAGAGCCTCTCAATCCCCTCCGAAAATTAAAGTACCCAAAGGCAAAACTTTTGTTTGCATTTGAACAGAGTAAGGAAGATTCCGGACCCATCAATACAGTGTCCCCCACCGAGGAGATTCACTCGGATTGCCTTGGTGACAACAAAGTTATAAAACATCTAGAATTTTGAGCCGACATTAAAACATGAAAAAAAAGAGGAAGTCTTCTGACACTTGTTACAGTGACAACTTTCTACAGCCAGATTTCCCTAATTTTTTTTAGATGTTTTTTCTTATTTCCTGTTGTATCTATGGGACAGGAAGTACAGTGAAATCTCCCCAATGGGACGCGGTCAAAATAAAAATCTGACCGGGTTTTAACTCTTCCCTGCCAAAGCAAGAAAAACAGGGTTTTTGTATTCGTTGTAAAATCTGTTTCCTGAAGTTCATTCAAGGACACAGGAGCAGAAGAATTCTGAGACCACCGGGTTATATTGCTGCCTACAGGTGCAATACTAATCGATCCTGTGTCCCTTAGGTCTCATTCACACACGTGGCAGACTTTACCACCCCTCTAAAAAGTGTTCTGTGGTGGGTCACTTTTCAGGGATAGTTGAATGCTGGTTCACGGGTGTTAAGGTGATTCCTGCTGCCTCCTGAGTGCCCATGAGGGGTTTACATTAAAATACAGACACGCTTGCCATGCGGTTGCTACCCTAGACGCCATGGACCTATCAGCCCCCATGTTCATTTGTAGGCAGGCGGCATCCTAGCCACCATGGACCTAACAGTCGCCATGTTATTTTGTAGGCAGGTGACATCCAAGCAACCATGGACCTAGCAGCCGCCATGTTAATTTGTAGGCAGGCGGCATCCTAGCCACCATGGACCTAGCAGCCGCCATGTTAATTTGTAGGAAGACTGCATCGTAGCCACCATGGCCCTAGCAGCCGCCATGTTAATTTGTAGGTATGCGGTCGGTAAAAAACACGGACCACCTGACTGTTTTTACCATCCGGGTGAACTTCGCCTTAACAAACAATGAAAGGCAGAAGAAAAAAAGCATCTACTTTAAACCAGGGGCAGGCAGACTTTGGCCCTCCAGCTGTGGAGCAACTACAAATCCCATGATGCATGTCTCTAAGAGTCATTGCCTGTGGCTTGCAATGCCTTGTGGTATTTGTAGTTCCACAACAGCGGGGGAGGGGGTTTGGCAGAGTTTGCCTGATCTAAATGGTCTTCGGAAGCCATTGCTAGTAAGCCGTGACCCCGTTAACCAGCAGAACATCATGCTCACTAGGACTAGGAGGTTATATAGGCAAGCAGGAGGATGTCAAAGCCAACAGACCCTCCATGACGGTGAGACGGTCTATTATTCTGGATTGAAGAAAATAGGTCACCAGCACTCCATAAGTTAAAATGAATGAGTCCTTTTTCGTCACATCTCTTGCCTTGAAGAAGGGACCCTGTGTGGCCCCGAAACGTCGGCTCATGTTGGATTTCTGTGACATCATTGTCCATTAAAAGGACTCATTCATTTTAACTTATGGAGTGCTGGTGACCTATTTTCTTCAATCTTGTGTTTTGCACGGTGCCATCCGTGAAGTTACTTCGAGCACCATTTATTTGATTGTTGGCCGGGACTGCTGAAAGGTGTGCGGAGGGCACCTCCATCAATTGCGGTCTATTATTCTGGACGAGCGATGGGGTATTAATGGACCGTTGCCCCCCAGATCAGAACTTTGCTGAGTCCTGATGGCGGTGATGAGAATATGATGGGCAGCCAATGCATGGGATTCTCGTTCGATACATTGTACATGACAGGGGAATGTATCCTTGTCACATTACTTCCCCCTATTGCAGGAAGTGTCAGGTCCAGTTGTTTTGGGTGGAATGGACCTCAGGTTATAATCATTGATCATTTGTGATTACAGAACTATACAAATAATTATTTCATATGCCCCCCATGTCTATGTCAGGCATCTTCTATAACTGCATTGTCCTGGGATTATTTCTGTCCCTAGGGCATGCAGCATTGTCACAGTACATGACCGATCTATCACGGATCGGATCTGGAAGGCTCTATAAAAGGACAGACTAACCGTCACTTAACAAATAGCACCCGCAAACTAACCGGGCAGCCCGCAGCGGCTACAGCACCCACAAATCCCAGCGTGCCTCCTCTTCCTCCCCCACGCTGGGACTTGTAGTTCCTCACACAACCGGGTGGCCGCTAATGACTAATCCCCTCCAGCTCAGATCCTCTCGCTCCGGACACGGAGACCCCCGCAGCCAACGTCCGCCATTACCCTCCCTCCTCCTACGCACATACCTGCCCAGCTGCTCAGCAGCCAATCAGAGTCCTCCGAGCGACAATCAGCAGCCAATCACGGCGAAGCATCCCACCCCCTTGCTCAGAGCCCTGGCAGCACAGCTGCTCCGACCACAGAGCTGTCAGTGAATGCAGCGCCGATCAGTCTCCTCCAACCTTGCCTCTCTCAGGCCGCGCCCCCCGCCCGTCCTCATTGGACGGCTTTCGGAAGCGGTCGCCAGTAGGGGGGCGGGCGGTCTGGGTGTGGCTAAAAGCGGCGCGTGCCGCTCCCGCCCCCCTTCCCTGTCCGTGTGAGTGACTAAGCGGGCGTGGGCTGGGAGAGAGAGAGAGAGAGGCAATGATTCACGTGTCCACGTCACGATAGGTGCCGGGGCGGGGCCTGCCCTTGATTGACAGGGGCGGCCCGGGATGCGTTGTCAGGGCAACAGCTCAGTAGGGGCCTCTTGTCAGCCTCGGTGCCAAGAAATAATAAGTGGATCGCGTAATGCGTTTCAATGGCGTGATCACCATGAGCTTCTCGTAGCTGGGTCGCACACATAGTGGTTATATACAAGCCCGATCACCAGCGACGCTTTGCACCAAACTACCTACACTCGGTGACACTAGGGTTCACTATGGTGCACATAACCAGCAAAGCTGTATAGTCGAGCAGCGTTGCTTCCGGCCATTTCAAAGTGCAGCAAAGTAAACGGGGCTTTGCACTACGATCTCACACTACAGTCACTGTGACAGAAGAATAGAAACCCACCATGTAAAGCATAACTAGCCTTTCAGTCTATCACTCAAAACAGTTACTTCTGCTTTTTTTAATTTTCTGCTTTATTTATAAAGCCTGCGATGCGTGCAATCGAACGCCCTCTGGGGCGCAGGGCTTCTGACAGAGACAAGGCACTTGTGTTCACCTGACCCGAAAACCAGGCGGACCCATTCCCCATGGCCAGTGGGAGCCGGCCACCGAGTACTAGGTTGGGGGGCTCTCCGGAAGAGAGAAGAGGAAGGAACCTGATGGCCACACATCCTACCCCTAGACTTCAGGGCAGGCCTGAAGACCTACACCCTCCATCCTTGTGGGAGTGAAAAAAGTGACAGGAGCCCAGACAAAGTGAGAAACATAAATAAGTGCCACTGTGCTATCCAATCGCTAGGCCTTGCGGCCCGGTATAAAAATGACCCCAGTATTCAGCCAAAAGGTCCAGCCCAAGAAGCGAGGTGCAGGAAGAAGCATTAAGTGTGGTGACCAATGTGCCATTCACACTAGTGGGGTCCCAAACCCATAAGTGTTACTCAGTCACTCCCTGGGTCGCCATTCCCATGGGTACTTGACACCGCAGGCTCTGTGCCTTCCCAGCCCACGACCAGACAAGGTAGTCCTGTTCAAATCAGGAGGCACAGGGCCCCCGCCAGATACCGGACACTAGGGAAGTACTCCCGACCCCACTCTTTCGTGAGTGAATGCTCCTTTCGGTTTCCTTCCCACGGCCAGAACCCTTTAGGACCCTCATCATCTCAGTCAGGGTACTCTGCAGGCAGCCGTTCCTGCCAAAAGGCCAGAACAGCGGCGTATTCCCCTCCTGAACACTGATAAGAACAAATGCTACACTTCATCTTAGCCAAAAGGCAGAGAAGTGTTTAAAGTGATTAGACATGTGTGTTTCGTTTTCATTCGGATTTCACGTTTTTTCAGGATTCGGGTCCGAAAGTCAATTCGTTTCGGGATTTGGCTGAAATTCGTTAGCGGTAGTATGTACGAATTTTCGTTTCCCAGGGGAAGGGTTAAACTAAAATGTAAATAAATACAGCACACTTTTAGAAAAAATCCATTAATTGAAAAAAAAAACCAGAGTCAGTTTTTGACAATTCCTTTATTTAAAAAAAAGAAAATGGCTGCATTGATGTAACCCAACATCAGTCATGATGAATGACGCCTGGCGACTCGCCGAATAAAAAGTCAGAGCGACGCATCCGACCCCGCCGAAGACTTGCCGCAAAATTACATCTCTGGCCATAATGTAAACAAATGGGCGGAGCGAGCCGTGACGTCATGGGACTCCCGCCCATTTGACATTCTCAGCTGTCATAACACAATAGTATTCGGGAGCTCCCGAATACCATTCAGGTCTGAGACAAGGTGTCATAATACTATTCATAGGACACCTCGGCTCACAGACCCGAATGGCATTCGGGAGCTCACGAATAGCATGACCACCGGGTCAGGGTTGTGGGGAAGAGGTCCTTGTCTCCATCGGCATGGGGACAACCTAATGCCAAGGGCACATGGCCTGGTAAGGCGGAGGGAGGGGGGGGCGCTAGATATATCTGAACCTCCGAATAATGGAAATTTGTCCAAATAACGAATCTTTACGAAACGAATCCAACATGTCTAAAATCGATGTAAAGGCTTTTTTTGGAGTTCTGGATAAGAGTCGAGACGGGTGAGACCAGGGATGGGCAAACTTCAGCCCTCCAGCTGTGGTGAAACTACAAATCCCATGATGCATCTCTCTCTGGGAGTCATATCTGTTACTGTGAGAATTCTGCAAAGACTCGTGGGATTTGTAGCTCCACAACAGCTGGAGGGCCGGAGTTTGCTCAGTCCTGATGTGAACGCAATGACTAAAATCCCATATACTGCAAGCTTTATCAAAAAATTGTTCAAGCTTTTTAAATCCTCGTCTTTCCTCAATAAACTACTGTGTGATTCTACCATGATGTTCTCTGAAAGATGCAGCTCCGGCCGCGTTGCAGCTAAACAAGTAGTGCATGCAAGGAAGAAAAGTTTTAAAGTTCCGCTGCTGCCATTTACAATTCTACCCATAAAGGAGATTTTTGTATATCAAATCATATACAGTATAGCAGGGTTAGGCAACCTTGGCACTCCAGTCGTGCTGCAACTACAAATTCCATAATGCCTCTGAGAGTCATGCCTGTGACTGTCAGAGTCTTGCAAGGTCTCATGGGACTTGTAGTTCCACAACAGCTGGAGTACCAAGGTCGCCTACCCCTGCTATATATAAGTTTATCCATTTGGTTATAGTTTCATCTGAATCCAATCACATCCTTATCCCATTCTAAGCCCTGATAAAGGGAGAGTGCTGTTGCCTCTGAAACGCATTGGCTGCTTTTGTTTGTGTGATTTGTGAACAATTGAAGGCATTTTTGGATTCTTTCACCTGTTTGGCGCCCTTTATTTTACAAAATGTTTATTCGTTTATCGGGATATGAAACATTGTAAAGGAACAATCTTACAGGCTGACGCAGCAACCGGGTTGTTTGGTGCACTTTACTTCTAAATATTGCTCGCTTCTGGGTACCCAACAAGGGTGGCCTGTTATGTGTGGGAGCTGCCTGACCAGAGCCAGTGAGCTTATTTATATTTCCTGCTACTGGACCATTTGAGTAAACACAGGAACCCAGCGCCTCTGAAATAAAAAATTTTTTAAGGGCGAGTTAACACCAGCCACAGTGCGTTCTGGGCCCGATTGAGGCCAGAACAGACTGGATCACATTGCAGCCGGCTCACTTTGTGTTGGGGCAGGAGGGGGAGTGGTGGTGTATTGAACTCAATGGTACCGCAGCCGCGCCCTCTGACTGCAGTGTGATCAGCCGCATGGGAATGCTTGTGGTCCGGTCAGAAAAAATTGTGCTTGCAGCATCTTTTCTGACCGGACCGCAGGCACTGATGTGCCGCGCGTTCCCGTGCGGCCAATGGCACTACGCCCCCTCCCGTAGTGCTGGGTTCCTGTGTTTACTCAAATGGTCCAGTAGCAGGAAATATAAATCCAGCTCCAGCTCCGGCCACAATGCGATCCATTGCAATCGGGCCAGAAACGCACTGTGGCTCGTGTGAACTATCCCTAAGGCCTGGTTCACACCTGAACGTTTTGTGGCGCGTTCAACGCTCGACGAACGCTCTTCAAAACGCTCAAACATCTAAATCCCATTGTATTCAATGGGTCTGGTTCACACCTTGCCGTATTTCCGCCCGTCCGAACGCGATACAAAACGGTTCACCCAAAGAAGTACAATGACTTCTTTGGGGCGTTTTGGTCTCGCGTTTCCATTGGGATACAGCCAATTAGCCCACGGAAACGCGCGTTTTTTTACCGTGAACCGCGCGACAAACGCGTATATTCAACACGCCTAGGTGTGAACCCAGCCTAAGAGTTTTAGGCCCCATTCACACTGAGCGATTTATCGCGCGGTAATTCCCGCGATATCGTGGCTATTTACCGCGCGATATCGCTCTCCAATGCATCTCAATGGGGCTCTGTCCGTCGCTGTCGCGGATCGTGCGTCGCTACAGCAGGACCCTTTTTGGAGCGGATTTTGCCGCCATTCTAGCTTGCTCAATGCAAACATTTGCGCGATATCGCGCGACAAACGCTCAATATCGCGCAAAATGCAAATCGCGCGACAAACGCGCAATTTGCGAATCACTCAATGTGAATGGGGCCGTAGGGATTTCATTTACAAAACATTCTACCCACCGTATACGCGGGCAGATGCCGTTTTCACGGCCTTAGTGCCCCCATAAAACGTTCTGCCTGCAGTTAGGGGCCTCCCTACAGTCAGGGGCGTCCTTAGCCTTTTTGGCGCCATAAACCTCCAAATAGCGCCAACTGAGTCTGTAACGTTGAATGTGCTATCCAGAAAGATCGATATTATGTCCAATATGGCAATGTGACAGTGCTTCATTCCAATCTTATTAGGTGATATGATGTGGGGAGTTCATTTCTGGCAGGTTTATAATACACTCCACGTGAAGAAGAATGTGGAGGACTCTGGGTTTTTCTTCTAAGCCTCTACATGTGACCTTGAATCATCCCAGTACAACTTATTCTGACTGATGATTGTGTAACTATTGCTGTGCCTTTTCTCCTGACCTGTCCTTGTGAACATGCAGGAAATGTATATGCTTTATGTGCAGCATTGTAAAATGGTCACTCAGGGAACCAACTATTGGACCTTATGCAGGGCTGTCCCTTCCCTATATGCCGCCTGAGGCAGTAGAGCTGAGCCGTGCTGTCAGCGGCTCTCTCTCCGGTCTCTGCCCAGCTCACTGACGTCACTGGTTGCCAGGAGCTCAGCGGGTCTCCAGCCAGAGCGTCCCGCTCAGCTCCTTGGCAACCGATGATGTCAGTGAGCTGGGCGGGAATCCAGACAGAGCATTACCGGTTGCTAAGAGCTCTTAGCAACCTGGGACACTGTGGCCACCCCCAACCCACACCTGCTTCCCATCCTAATGTTAGGGCCGCAAATATCATGAAGTGGCCCCATGGGATTGTGTCCCCCTGCATCCGCTATTTTTAGTCATCTTTAATATGTGGTAGTTTCTAGAAGCTTGTGTGTGGACTGTTTCTGATTTCCCCCTTGTCTGTTTCAGGTCACCCCTCTAGCTGTTACAGAACAGGAATGCCTGGAGACTGCTGTCACTAGAAAGATTTTATAGCTGATGTTACATGTGATCCGCAGCTGAGTTGTGGCGGGACAACAAACAACCAATCAGCTGATGGACTTACCTTTAAATATTTTCGGTCAGAAGCTCTTGTCAGCAGTGATCTTCATCAAGACAACTCACCTCTCCCTCCCTTGTTGCGGCTATCCTTGTTGGGGGTATTTTCACCTACATACAGTATGTGGGTGGACAGTGTTTGTTATTATATTGGACTGGTGTTAATATTATGGCTCGAGTCTGGGTGACTGAGCTAATTTATGTTTGAGGTAGGGATGCACCGGTACTAGTATCAGTATCGGTGCTGATGACGAGTATTTGGGCGAATACTCGTTCTCGCTCAAATGCTCCCGATGCCTATCCCAATACCAGAACTTCTGGGTTCAGGAAGCCAGGCGGCGAGACATTACATGCTGGCCGGCTTCCTGATTAGCCGGGAAGCTGGCTCCATGCTCCCTCATCACAAGGGAGCATGGAGCTGGCTTCCCTGCCATTTAGGAATCCCCCGGCTTCCCGATTGTCCAGAAAGCCGGCTCCATGCTTCCTTCTTACCTGGTAAGGGATCATGTAAACTTCCCGGCTAATCAGGAATCCAGGAGGTGAGTCATTACACCTGGCTTCCCTAATGGGACTTCCATTATCGGTATTTGGTATCGCTGAGTACTGGAAAAAAAAAGCGGAACCGGAATCAGTGCATCCCTAGTTTACAGGAGAACTATGAGGAGAGTGCTTTCCACTCACCTCATAGTTCCAGCCAACCTGTGACAATGAGACTGTCACAGGTCGCCTCAGTAGATCGAGAAGTGAGCGAACACATACCGGCTTTCGCTTTACCCCAAGGAGAACTATGGGGAAAAGCCTTAACCACATAGTTCTCCTTTAAGGTTTAAGAGGTTTCAGAAGTTTATAAGTATATGAGTTTATGGTTAAAGTTTGTATTCAATGTTATTGGTTTAATAAAAAAACTTATTTTGCTTTTAACCCCAATAAAGGGCAGCGACCATTTTATTTCCAATATTAGTGGTGTGTAGTCTTAATTGATTTCATTAGTGTTTTGCATTTACTGTGTGTGCTGTGGGGTCTACAATCCCATGAGATGCTGCCTGAGGCGACCTGCCTCAGTATAGGGACCTTGACCTTATGTGTAAAATGATCTGAGTGCACATTCACACATAGGACCCGTTCACACTGTGCGGCGACCGTCATTTTTCTTCATTTGATCAAAGAATAATTGTTATGTACCCTGGTCACATTGCAGGTGGGTTGTAGTCCAGGGATCCCAACCTGAAAGAAGCAATTTCCGGGAGGTGCCCTTCTCATTTCAGGGAGGTGCCCTCTGCCCCGCCCCCCCCCCCCATCTGCTGGGGGGAAGGGGAAGGAGAGAGCACACCCCCCTGAAATGATGGCAGATAGCACAGGAAGCAATAGCTTATTTGCTATCTGCAAGGTTTTTTTCAGCTGCAGCCATCAGAATAAAAAAAAAAAAAGAAACAGCATATGAATGCATAGCTAGATTCCTATTGGCTATTTCACTTTGCTAAAGGCCAATAGCAAACTAGCTATTGCACCCACCCTCTGCTGCTGTCAATCACTAGAAGAGGACATTTCCGGGAGAATGGAGGCGGATGACTGGGCAAAGCAGGACTAAATGTAGAAAGCAGCTTACCGCCCGGGATTCTGCACTGCTGCAGTATTTCATTCGGCGGGTCTCTCTTGTCACCGCCCGGTGCCCCCCCCCCCAGTTGTTATGCCACTGCTGGTGTGACACCCCCTCAGTGGTGGGACCATGATATTCTGTACTCACAGGATGTCCTTAATCCAGGTTGAATGACCCTAGGAGTTATTCAACCCCCGAAGACATGCATAGGTGCCTAGGTTTTCTCCCACGTTCCAAAGACTGGCTGGTAGATTAATTGGCACTAGCATGTGTGTGTGTGTGTGTGTATCTAAAAATTAAACTTATAGCAGACCCCGGTAGCAATCAGTTGAGTGGTTAATGCAGCTTTGGTATGCATTTGAGGCATGGATCCACAGAAAAAAATAAGGTTCTAGGGTTAGGAGATCAAAATGTGGTCATGGTTGTAATGAAGGGTTGTCTCATATAAGATAATTGGAAATGTGCAAATGTTGGCATTGGTAGCCATTCACTGAATGGCATCATCAACAACAGCAAATGACCCCCCTTTCAGTCGCTTCCTTATGAATCAAATCCTCACATTGTAATATCAGAAGGTTAAATATATATATTTAACTAGCGATAAAAGTGGATTTAGTCACATTTTCTATAACAGAAAGCAGAGCCATTGATCTTTTATCTCTCGGAGTATGTGCATGCATTATTAAAACGATACATTGGAAGTGCAGGATTATTATGGGCCTAATGTTTCAGCGCTATATATTAATAATGAGAAGGCTGAATATCGAGGCTGGGAATCATTGTCTTCATTCTGGTGTAATTCTACAACAATTTATTTCATGAAAATTAAATGGAATCCCCACATAAGTACGAGATTGGTGTCAGGGACGGTTCTTTGTGTTTCTCGCAAGGCAGGTGCTCTTAGTGGATGTTTTTATTTCAATGGAATTTCCTTGGAATTTCTAATGCTCTGATGTGAGCATGTGCCAAGGATGTGAGAAAGGGGAATCCGCTCCGCTTTTTCTAAAAATACATGACCCAGGTAGGGATCATTCTGAATAATGAACTATGACATATATTATTTTGTTGGCCACAGCTGTTATTAATCACTTTACGACAGTATAACTGCTGGAGCAACACAAAGGGTGGTTTTTAACTCTTTATTTTGCTTTTAACCCCAATAAAGGGCAGCGACCATTTTATTTACAATATTAGTGGTGTGTAGTCTTAATTGATTTCATTAGTGTTTTGCATTTACTGTGTGTGCTGTGGGGTCTACAATCCCATGAGATGCTGCCTGAGGCGACCTGCCTCAGTATAGGGACCTTGACCTTATGTGTAAAATGATCTGAGTGCACATTCACACATAGGACCCGTTCACACTGTGCGGCGACCGTCATTTTTCTTCATTTGATCAAAGAATAATTGTTATGTACCCTGGTCACATTGCAGGTGGGTTGTAGTCCAGGGATCCCAACCTGAAAGAAGCAATTTCCGTCCCCCCATCTGCGGAGGGGGGGTTAGGTGGGGCTGAGAGAGAGCACCCCCCTGAAATGATAGCAGATAGCACAGGAAGGAAGCAATAGCTTCTTTGCTATCTCCAGGCTTTTTTTTTTCAGTATTCTGACAGTTGCAGTCCTCAGAAACAAAAAAGGCATAAGAATGCATAGCTAGATTGCTATTGGCTATTTCACTTTGCAATAGCCAATAGCAAACTAGCTATTGCACCCGCCCTCTGATGCTTTCAATCACCAGAAGAGGACTTGATAGAAACATTCAGGTCTCCCTCTGCTGCTTGACAGCAGCAGTGGGCGGGTGCATTAGCTAGTTGGCTATTGCAAAGTGCAATAGCCAATAGGAATCTAGCTATGCATTCGTATGCCTTTTTTTTTCTTTTCTGACTGACGGCCGGACGCGGCTCCCGATGTCAGGAAAACATTAAAAAAAACTATCGCACGGAAAGGTTTAATGTGCTTGATCGAGCAGATTAAACCTTTCCGGGAGGAAATGTTTCTCTCCCGGGCGGCCGGGAGCCGCTATCTAATAGCGGGAGACTCCCGGAGCGTCCGGGAGAGTTGGGATGTCTGGTAGTCCATTGCTGAAAAATTTATCAAAACTGGAGCAGACAGAATCTGGAGCAGCAGTGCATGGCAACCAATCAGCTTTTATGTTTCATTTTAAAATATTAACTGAACAAACTGAAGAGAGAAGCTGATTTATTGCCAATACGGTCATTGCCAGCCTGTCATTCACTTGAACGGGCACGGCAGCCATATCTCTATGGACCCACCTGGGATTCCTACCACAAGAATCCTCAGGTTCTGGCCGCAGGAATTCCCAGCCGCGTGAATGGGGCCTTAAGGTGCGTTCACACAGGTTCACAGAGCTGCATTCATCTACATTGATCATGCAGACTCAACACAAGAACACTCTAAGAACCGTTACCGTGTGCCCCATTCACAGCACACTAGCGTGTTAGCGTCCATGAGGAAAAACGTATGCTTGGTACATTATGAATGTGGTGCCAGTGCTCTACATTGGATTAAAAGAAGTACATCAAAAACACAAAGCACCACAACGAATGGGTTGTGCATAGTTTACAATATGTTATGGTGCCATTCGCAATAAGTGGCATATGCATATACAGCAAGTACGATGCCATGCACTGTGGCAATGTGCGTTAACACATCCATTTTAGCACGCGTTGCCATAATGCACATGTGTGAATAGGCAATAGGAAGGAACTGTTGCTAGAAGCATTCCGTCAGATTTCTGTACGGAATGATGATACTTCAAAGTTGGCTGGTTGCTTTGGGTACCACTAAAAGGTTCTCCTAAGGCCCCATTCACACTGAGCGATTCGCATTTTGCGCGATATCGCGCAAATGCTTGCATTGAGCAAGCTAGAATCTCGGCAAAATCCGCTCCAAAAAGGGTCCTGCTGTAGCGACGCACGACGCGTGACAGCGACGGACAGGATTGCATTGGAGAGCGATATCGCGCGGTAAATAGACGCGATATCGCGGGACTTACCGTGCGATAAATCGCTCAGTGTGAACGGGGCCTAAAGCAGGGGTTGGTATACTCGTGCTCTCCAGCTGTGGTGAACCTACAAACCCCATGATGCATCTGTCTTTGGGAGTCATGCCTGTGGCTGTGAGAGTTTTGCAATGCCTCATGGGATTTGTAGTTCCACAACAGCTGGAGGGCCGGAGCTTGCCACACCCTGATCTAGTGACAGCTTTAGGTATGAAGAAACCCTTTATTGCTTACAGAGACGTCCATCAATCTCATCCCACACACAGGGCAGGGGTAAGAAGTGGTAATATGATGTCATCATCATGTGACTGGATTATTCACACTATTATTCACTACCCGAAAATGCCTGCAGGCTGTGGGAGTTATTTTTGTCCCATACGGAATCCCTCCCCACTTTCTGAAGGGACAAAGGGATTTCTGAGCCACAATATTGCAGTAAAAATTCACCTCTGGCGTGTCTGTGGCCACACTTTTATTATGTACAAGAGGAATAAAATGGTCTGACAATCACTAATTAAAGGGGATCTCTGGTCACAAACTAAAAATAAATCTGTATTCTATAAGTTCTATCCCGCTCCCAATAACCAGATCCATCTAGAAGTTTGTAAACGTACTTACTGAAGATGCCAATAGGATGTAGTTCCTCAATGCACTGACATCATTTCACTCAGCCTTGTGAATATACCCTTCCCTGTGTCACAACTCTCACACAGCGTTCCTTCTGATCTACAACTCAACGTCTGAACAATGTAACATCATCATTGCTTGCTGGAAGCAATGCATGATGGAATATGTAGTCTTACATATGATATGATTACATATGATTACACCCGTGTCAGGGTAGTACCACAAGTAGCAGCAATCCCAGTGTCCCGATAGCAGCATACAGCCAATATGGAACTACAAGTCCCAGCAATCCTAGTGTCCATAAAGCAGCACACAGCCAAAACAGATCTATAAGTCCCAGTGTCCAGATAGCAGCATACAGCCAAAATGGAACTACAAGTCCCAGCAATCTTAGTGTCCATAAAACAGCACACAGCTAATGGGGAACTACAAGTTCCTGAAATTCCACTGTCCATATAACAGCACACAACCAACACAGAACTACAAGTCCCAGCAATCTTAGTGTCCATAAAGTAGTACGCAACCAATACGGAACTACAAGCCAACAGGGTAATACAAGTCCCAGTGTCCAGATAGCAGCATGAGGCTATATGGAACTACAAGTCCCAGCAATCCCAGTGTCCATACAGCAGCACAAAGCCAACATTGAACTACAAGTCCCATTGTCCATATAGCAGTACAAAGCCAATATTGAACTACAAGCCACAGTATTCCCCGTATCCAACTAGCAGAATGCAACCAATAAAGAACTACAAGTCTAAGCAGCCCCCTGTCCAACTATCAGCATGCAGCCAATACAGAACTACATGTCCCAGCAGTCCAATGTCCAACTAGCAGCACGGAGCCAATAGGGAACTACAAGTCTTAGGCCCCATTCACACTAAGCGGAAAATCCAGTTATTTCCGCCGCGATATCGCGCATTTTCGCCACGCAATATTGCGAGAAGTCGCTGGCCAAGGGTTTTCAGTGGAGCTGTCTTAATGTACAGCTCCATGTCGCCCGACACTCGTCGCAAGTCGCGTCTGCAGGACCCTTTTTCCCGCGGATGTCGGCCAAATTTCATTTTTTTTAATGCAGCCCGACGGTGAAGGTCGCGCGATCGTCGCTGGAACATCACCCGAACCGTCGCTCTATCCCGCCACGCGGAAATACACTCGAGGTGAGTATCACTTAGTGTGAACGGTGCCTTAGCCTGCAGCCTAGGGTTGCCACCTGTCCAGGATTGACCCGTACAGTCTGGGTTTTGAATGCTGTGTCAGGCAGACAGGGGCAACCAAAATTAAGATAGGGGCTACTGGCCTCCCACTGAAAATAGTCTCAACTGTGATATTTACATATGAATAAGCCATGACTCATTCTCCCAAAAAAATGTCAGAGTGTCGATAGAGTGTTCGGGTTTCGCTTGAAGAAAAGGTGGCAACCCTACTGCAGTCTTGAGTTTCTCCATGCCTATCACTGGAATAAACTATGAGTATACTCTGGCTGAATTGGCCAAAATGTAAACAGTAGCTGGCCCTGTTGGCACCAGCCATCTGCACAAGTTTTGATTGAAAAACTCGAGGAGCCGGGTAGAGAACTGTCCACAGAACAGAGACTGGATGCGTTCAGATACAGTCAGTGTTCGGGCATTCAGATAACCACGGGTGCCGGCTGTCAGAATACAATAGCCAGCAGGGGTGACTCCTCCGTCCACGCTGTTTAGCATGGATGGGGTAATGGAGTGATTTCTCTTGGTCAGCCTGTGTATGACTAGCTTGACTCTGAACACAGAGAAAATAAACATTTTTGCTGTAGATACCTGAATCTCAGCCATTTATTTGGCTTTGTCTAGACTGAGCAGGGATTAGATGTTTATTTGTCTGTCATGTTTTTTACTGATGTCTCTATCCATGTCGGGAAGATTTTCCCTGATGTCCGGCTCGGGTGGAATCAGTCTGGTTTTTTATTTACTATTCCTGGAGAAACCTCTGCTCTCAGCTCCCTTTGGTCCCAGTCATGTGACATTTGTCATGTGATCTCAGTCATGTGGACTCAGTGAACTGACATTCAAGCACAGCTGGCCAGGCAGCAGCTGAACGCTGATCATGCTCCTCAGCTATGATCACATGACCAAATGAACATGTGACCTGCACCACAGCGAATTACAGCAATGTTTTTATTTGGAAAGGCACGTACCATATAGAGGCAGAACTGTCAGAATGGGGGTTGTAGTTACAGTATACAATAAACCAGCACTTTAAAGTGTTTAGAAGATAGTTCCCTTGAGGCTAGGTTCAGAACTAAGCGACACCTGGGACGCGCGACCGTGCGCTAGTGCACACAGCGGTTGCCACGTGGCCCCATTGATTTCAATGTGGTTACATCCGCGCAGCAATGGCTAAAAAAAGTTACCTTTAGCTTTTTTAGCCGATCCGCCCGCCGCAAGTTGAGTGCCATTAGAAAATAATGGCAGCTCCAGTGCGATCGGCACCTCCCTGAAATGAGAAGGGCACCTCCCTGAAATTGCTTTATTCAGGATGGGATCCCTGCAAGCAGTTGGCGAAAGAAGAGTGGTCCACAATTCCTGTAGAGAGGTATAAGAATCTCATTTATGGTTACAGGAAGCGATTGATTTCAGTTATTTTTTTCCAAGGGCTGTGCTACTAAATATTAATTGAAGGCATTGACATTTTTGGAGCTTTGCATGGAATGTGTCAGATTTGGCTTTTTTCCCCACTTTTTTTGTGTCATACCAATACAAAGAAAATAAATAAACATGAGAATTGCCTAAAGATTTGTAATTGCACCAATTTTCTGTGCAAAGTGGTGCAATATCTGACAAGAATGCAGGGGGCCAATATTTTTGGCCATGACTGTATATAAGTGCAGGATGGACTTTTCTAACCAATTATTATAATATTGGTCCCCTTTATAGGGTGACATTTACAGAACACAATGCTGGCCCACAGCAGTGACATAGATACTATAATAAAACCATAATACAGATTGTTTAAATCAATGGTGCCCACCATGTTGCCGACAGAGCTCAATGTACGTGTCTCTGTGCGCCAAACCTCAGTTCACATCTGGAGCGCACTAGGTTGTGTTAGCGGCTCCAGTGGAATGCATGCTGGAACCATCCTCTGTCAGTGACAGCCATGGTATAGCATGAGGTCCAGAAGATGAAATGATCAGAACCTGGGTTTTCTAAGCTACCACAGAGTGCTCTGTAGCTGCGCAGGAGAACACAATGCTTTGACGTTATGTTTAAGGGGAAGTGCTGTGGCATCACCTTTGGTGTCATCAGCACTTCCTGTCACTCGAGGATGCATATTTAGATGGGGGCAGAGCTGAATCAGTCTACGTCTGGCCATACACTATACAATTTTCTTTAGATTCACCAAAACTGAAGACACACCTAAGCAATCCATTCAATTTGTTCCAAATCAGGCAGGCCCTTATACAATACATAGTTGATCTTCGATCGTGGGTGGGCAACTCCGGCCCACCAGCTGTGCTTTAACTACAAACCCCAACATACCTCTGCGAGTCATGCCTGTAACTGTGAGTCTTGCAATGCCTTATTAGACTTGTAGTTCCACAACAGTTAGAGGTCCACATGGAACATGAAGTCACTGCACTGCCCAACGACCAAGGATCGGGTAAATATTTCTTCTTTATTTTTACTCCTAGACAGAACCAACAGTTAACCCTTGTAATGCTGGTGTAGCCCCCACTGCAAGGGTTACCTTTTCAAAATCCTGAGGTTCTTGTTTAAACTGAAAATAATCCATTAACCTTCCCTGCGTGATTCTTTTCTTTCCATATGACAGCGGTAGCAATCCAGGACCAGGTCTTTGTTAATAATAGATATTTCCTGTAATTACGACAGCAGAATATTGGGAAGGTGGGCTTGTGAGGAAACGCACACACACTTAGGTGATTGTGTTGTGATGCAATGCAATGCAATTTACACTCCATTCCTATAATTACTGTCATCTTTGTCGAAGATTGCAGTGAGGACAGAGCTTGTGCAAAGGTTCAATGAGCCGCTCTCTTGTCTTCTTTGTCCTGCGTTGTAGGGTTGTGTCATAGTGTGGCTGTGTTAGAATTGTGTTTCTATAAGTCGATTCTTTGTAGTGAATTATGTGGTCACAAGAATGTATCTGTAAATTGTAATGTCACCTTTGTTGTAGTTACACATATTGTAGCGTTTTTTTGCCCTCAGTGCCAGTATTAAAGGCTAGGTTCACTTTTCTGACCATGTTTCCTGTTACACCGATATCCAGGGCCATCCTGAAGGGGGATCACAACTCTGGGGAGGCACTTCGAGCCCTGTCACACCATCAGGAGTGTGTTCCAGTGTGTTCGGCCACTGGAACGCAACCCGGCCGGCTCAGTTTTTTGGGGGGCGGGAGGGGGCGTGCATTGAAGTAATTGGCACCACAGCCACGCCCCCCGCCCGCGGTGCGTCCACCGGCACCCGAACGCATGGGACAGTAGTGTCTGCATTCTGGTCCAGTGCGATCTGCAAAAAATCTCGCACTAGACGAGAACGCAGGCACTAATGTACCCCCTCCCGCCCCTCCAAAAACTGGAACGCACTCTTGATGGTGTGACTGGGCCCTACAAGCAGAGATCTATGTGGTATTCCCTGTGTGACTTTCATGTGGCCCCCGCCGAGGTATGAGAATATGGCAGCCATTTCAGTTCCAGTCAAGCCTGCCTCCTCTTCCTGATGAAGCTCACTGCAAAACATGTTGAACTATGTTGGGCCATGCGTAGAAGAATGAAGAAAATTCACATTAAAGTATCTAAAAAGCGAATGTTCCATGTAAGTTGATTTAACATTGACTCATGGAGGGAGACAGAAATATAGTGGTGCTCTGACTGTTCTATGTATTTTGTATTGTATCTTGTGTTTTTAAGATAATGAGGGGAATTTATCAAAACTGGAGCAGACAAAATCTGGAGCAGATTTGCACTGCAACCAATCGGCTTCTCTGTCTCATTTTCAAATTTTATCTGAGCAAACTGAAGAGAGATGGTGATTGGTTGCCATGGCCAACTGCTCCAGATTCTGTCTGCTCCAGTTTTGATTAATCCCCCCAAATGTATTTAATAAAAATTGTCATATGGTAAGAAATATGATGTCCCCAAAGAGCACTTTTAAAGCCCCTTTTAATACAGTTGCAGGGTGTAACATTAAACATGGCCAGATCACAACCCTCAAGACCCTCCTCCGTGGCCAGCAATAAATACAGGTGAAACTCGAATAATTAGAATATCGTGCAAAAGTAATTGCAGTAAGTGCTGCAAATGGGGCCCAAACCAAGTACTGAGTACATATGCATGCTTGTACTTTTCAGAGGTCCGATATTGTTCTATGTACAATCCTTGTTTTATTGATTGCATGTAATAATCTACTTTTTTGAGGTTGTGGATTTGGGGTTCTTGGGGTTTTCATGAGCTGTAAGCCATAATCATCACAATTATGACAAATCACAGCTTGAATTATCTTGCTTTGCATGTAATGAGTCTATCTCATATATTAGTTTCACCTTTTAAGTTGCATTAGTGAAATAAATGAACTTTGCACGATATTCTAATTATTCGAGTTTCACCTGTATAATGGAGGTTCTAAACCTTCTGCACTCTGTTAAACAAGTGTTTATTGCTTTCTGTGTCCCCAATAATAACATTTTTCTCACTTCCTGTCTTAGAGACGATGCTGCTGTAAAGGCCTATTAGCCTAGCACTAAGTAAGACTGAGTTTCTGAAGAGGGAGTGGATCTTTATCTGAAGACAGGAGCTACTATCAGCTCTGGTGACATCATGTGGAGTGAACTGTGACATCACACAACAACTAGTATTGTGAATGGAGCATGTCAATGTTATGAGGGTACCCCAGACATCCCATAGTCTCCGCTATAAGATAGCAGCTCCCTGATGCCCAGGAAACATTTTGTCCCAGAAAGGTTTGCCCTGCTCTATCTAGCAGAGTAAACCATTCTTGGATCCCCTGCTATCTGCTATTTTTTCCCCCCTCACTCAGAATAGTAAAAAAAAACAACAACAGATAGCAGGGGAATGAATAGCTAGGCTGCTATTGGCCATTTCAAATTGCAATAGCCAATAGCAGGCTGGCAATTGCACCTGCCCACTGCTGCTGTCAATCAGCAGAGGAGGACCTGAAATTCTCCTTCAGGCTTCCTCTGCTAATGGATAGCCGCAGTGGGCAGGTGCAATAGCGAGCCTGCTATTGGCAATTGCAATTTGAACTGGCCGTTAGCAGCCTAGCGATTCGTTCCCCTGCTATCT
>NW_017306854.1:272230-288211 GCF_000935625.1 Nanorana parkeri | reverse complement strand
TAAAGATTGGTTAAAGTGACATTAAAATAAAAAAAAATCCCCCCCCCCCCCCCCAAAAAAAAAAATAGCCGATAACAGGGGAAGCATTAGCCCCTCTGCGATATGCCATCTTTTCAGTTCGGTTCCCTCTCCCCCATTCTGCCCCCCCTTCGCCCTGTGGATGGGGGAGAGGGCACCTCCTGAAATTAGTTTTTTCAGGTTGGGCTGTCTGGTACCCAGTAATCTCCTGATGGTTATGGAATTTGGTAGGTACATATGAGAGGGACAACAGTGATGTGTTAAGTAGGTCTAAACCATTCATCAACACAGGGGCCCTGAGCATCTTCTCATCTACTATCATGGCCACTGCTGATCAGAAATTGAATAGCGGTAAAACTGCTCATATATGGCCCATTCTTTGATCTCCTAGATGACACTTGGGCAAGAATGAGGTCATTTATGGGTAAAAAATAATTGCTTGTGATGCTAGACAAGGAAAATGTGTAATATCCTTCCTGATCATTTACCTGCCAATCCTCAGAAGAAAGGAAGAATTGAACAGCTCTCATGTTGCTTCAAGCTGTCAGGCAGTGTACTGTCAGCAGTATGCTGCAGTTAAGGACTGGTAGATGTCTCCATGCCATTACTCTGGGGAAGACAAATGCCCTTCAACATCCATTGCAGCCTTATTACAGTCTGACTGCTGAGTGGCACTGAGTTTTTAATCTGACACTCATCGACTGAACCTGGGTGATCTGTTAAATAGACCTATTTGAACACTACACACCGCTCAGACTTTAGACCTTTAGACTTATGGACCACCTCACATTGATCAGACTACATTGGAACAGTTAATCCTTGGGTCACTTCACTCATCTCCTACTAGTGTCAACAATTCAAAGTCGTGAGCAGGACATAACCACAGTGACTTTACTTCTCAGCTGTTCAAGGTCACTCCACCAGCACCTGCTGTAGTCTCTCAACGCAACACAATAGGGCCCCAGCATGAAGCCGGCAGAAGCTCTGCACAAACTGTTGGCGCTATATAAATCCTGTATAATAATAATATAATCATCATCATCAGGGATTCTATAGCTGTACAACTCTCCCCATCATGCAACACAGGAGAAAGCCTGCTCTTATACAAGCCTCATTATGCACCACAGAACAGAAATATATGCTGCTCTGCTCACCATGCATTGCTGCAGCTGTCATGAGACCTCTACTGACGTCCTTATAATGCAACTCCACTGGGATCAGAAAGGATTCTGCAAGCTAAGTATATTTCTGATCTCACAGCAAAGGGACAGAAGAAAACCTATTTTACCTTCATCAAGTGCCTCAATGACATCCTATCCACAGGTCAAGGTCCTTTACCAACACCATATACCTTTTAGCTCTTGCCTGCCCCCCTGCACACCCACTTGCCCCCAATACTTACATATATCTGTGCCCCAAAATGGAAGCTTAGGCTGGCCATACACTGAGCGAATACTAGATGGTTCCTGGCTTTATTTGGAGTGTACAAGCGGCACAGTTGTTTAAGGTCTCCACTCTCCGCACAGCAGCGCTGTTGGCTATGGTACTTGACCTGTGGCGTGACCCAGTGTGCTGCAAAAGATGCAACATGTATGCACCTTTGTTGTTCCACACCTTTGTTGTAGTATAGAAAGCAAGTGTGTTCTATATCTCTTAAGCAGTGGCTGGTGTCGATCAGTTGTTAAAAAACACCAGTCAGTGCTTATGGTATGACTGAGCCCTTAGACAGTTGTCATTGGGACAAATCTCCCCATTAGAAGACTTCCCCACTATCCCTTTAAACCTAGTGACACTGGTCATCAGGGCAAATAAAGAGGGTGAAGCTCCCCAGAAGGGCCATAGACAGAAGGCCGAACGCACTGGAACGCACTCTTGATGGTGTGACTGGGCCCTACAAGCAGAGATCTATGTGGCATTCCCTGTGTGACTTTCATGTGGCCCCCAAATAAAGAGGGTGAAGCTCCCCAGAAGGGCCATAGACAGAATTAAAATTTGACAGAGGTTCTAACCCTTCCAAAGTTTATCCCCAATGACCAAGGCATGCCCATACCACAGCCTACGAAGCAATGTGGTGCCTCTTTATAGGTCACATGCAGTAGTAGTGTGCCAGTGCTCTAGTCTCATTAAGGCCCCGTTCACATGGAGCGACGTATCGCACGATTTCCGCCGCGATATCGCGCATTTTTGCCGCGCGATATCGCGAGAAGTCGCCGGCCAATGCTATTCAATGGAGCTGTCTTAACTCCATGTCGTGCGTCGCTCGTCGCGGTCGCAAGTCGCTTCTACCGGACCCTTTTTTCGGCGGATTTTGCACGATTTTGCTTTTTTTTCTATGGAGCCCGACGGAGAAGGTCGCGCTACCGTCGCTGAATCGTCGCTGGAACGTCGCCCCGAAAGTCGCGCTATCCCGGCCGCTGCAAAGGTATGTCGCTACATGTGAACGGGGTCTAAAGTTTGTTGTAAGTGCCTCTTATAAACCTATGATGTTCATTTTATCTTAAATGATAACATATTTGCTTTAAAGAAGACCTGAAGCCCTAACTTTTTTTAAGTTTTGGATAGAGTCAGGGAGAGTTATAACGCCTGTCAGCTTTTTTTGCCATCTCTGTCTAATTGGGGAGATTATCCTTCACTTCCTGTCTGATAGCCACAACAGAAAGTGAGTGAAAATCCCTCCAAAGTGAGAGAAACCCCTGTTGGTCAGCGGGATCATCAGAACCAGGGGCGTTCCCAGCCAAGGTGTCACCCGGAGCGCCGGTCGGGTGACACTCTGCTGGGGCGTCATCACGCATGCGCAAAGTCCTCATGCATGTGCATAATGACGTCACACGCACTTACCTGCCGGTGGCCATCTTGGTGATGGACGCCAGCAAAGAGAGGAGGGGATGTTCATACCATATCCCGCCAGGTCCCCTCCTCTCTCGTACAACTGTCGGGCTCTTCGTCCATGACCGAGTGCTTGACTTTTTGGGGGGTGACACCAAAAATGACTATCTGTTATTTTGGTGTCTCTCCCTCTCATGGTGTCACCTGGTGCGGACTGCACTTCCCTTGTAACGCCACTGATCAGAATTAGTGTCCCCTTTGGAAGATTCCCCATCTATTCCTGTTTCTGTTGACAACCCAAACATAGGGGTTTTCTCTTACTTTTCAGTGATAACGATCACCAGGACACATAGAGAGGGAGAAGCTGGATAGATCGAGAATAACGGGGAGACAGACAGCAAAAGAAAAGAGGGAGAATTTTCCTAATGGGAAAACCTGAACTTGAGTTCTAATCCCTATCCAAAACTTTTGGCTGGATTGTTCACACTTGTGGCAAACTATAGCTGGCCTTGTGTGCTGGAGGATTCCTTCATCCATGCTAAACAGTGTGGATGAAGCAGTCTGCCCTGCTGGCTATTGCATTCAACCGCCAACAGAAACTGTAATTGGTGCATACCTGTACAGTGACCACCTCTGATTAGCTGCAGCCACTGTTTGGCCAACAATTTCCCACGTTGCTCCTTCGACAAAAGTTCATTGAAAAATGGCTTTTGTGGAGCTGGAAGACATGGTCACCCACATCTTGAATCTAAGCATTGTATTGCCAGCTTAATACTACGCTCTTTAGAGGAACAGAAACTCTTTCACTCTGTGCAGAAATGAAACCAAAAGAGCTGTCACAACACGTTGCTCTGCACGAGCGCTGATATTGTATACATGTCACATTCACTTTCAGATTGGAATTTGAAAAGTATATTCACTAATTTTATTTTCTTCTATTGACCAACAGAGAGAATCTCCACAGTAAACAGAACCTGCAGCTGTTTAATAAAGTTGTATTTTATTTATATTAAAATCAACAAAATAAACATGACCTCAGAGAACATTGGGCGCATCATCTGCTGCAGGGGCTCTATATGATTTTCTCTGTGCTGACAAAACAATTGCAATAAGATAACAAAACTCACATGTAATTTGTAACATGTAATTTATACTTAAAGTTATATTAAAGTCAAAAGGTTTAAAATAGTGCAACATGTTAATTGTAATGCCAGCTCCACCAGCAGCACATACGCACCTTCTCGAAACTCCCCCATTGCTTTGTTTAGCCACTGGGATTAAAGGAGAACTTTGAGGTGAGTGCTTTTCACTCACCTCATAGTGACCGACCTGTGACAATGAGACTGTCACAGGTCGGCTTAGTAGATCGGGAAGTGAGCAAACACATACCGGCGTTCGCTCACTTCTCGATCCTGTCACAGCTCTCTGCCGTGACAGGGGAGGGGCTGGATTCCCCCCTCCCCGCTCCGATCCGCCAGCGCTGACTGGCGGAACGGACGGGGGAGGGGGCGGGTATAGCTGGCTCTGCCTCTAGATAGGCAGAGCCAGCTGTCAGTCACGCAGCCGGGCGGATCCAGACATAATTGTCGGGATCCGCTTCAGCTGCGGCGTCTCAGTATACCGCGAGCAGCATTCTGAGCCTAGGGTGACGGGAGGATGCTAGTTTGTGTCCTCCCGTTACCCTAAGGAGAACTATGGGGAAAAGCCTTAACCCCATAGTTCTCCTTTAAAGAAGAATACGTGGTACTTCCTGGTATGAGGAACATAAGACAAGTCTGGTGTTTACCCACTCAGGCACCTAATGCTCTCACACAAAGGCAGGGAGAGAGTCACATTTGGAGCTTACACAGGACTTCCTCTCTTAAATCCCAGCAGCTGAACCCAGTGGCGAGGGAGCAAAGGTAAGGCAAGAATGTGCAGCTTGTGGATCTAACAAAATTTGTTCTCAGACACATAACATTCCTTCTTTGTTTTGATGAAGAGGAGAGCTACTGCTGCCAATTGCAGCCATCTTTTCAGGTCCCTGAGGAGGGTGTTTACAGAATGAATATAATCAATCCAAGAGTCTGAGCAGCGTTCTGAAGGTGTATTAAAGTATTTTATGATGCCCCCACCGACGCACCCTTATATTTATTTCCAGGTGGCAAGCTTTTAAAATCCAACAACCATCCTATCATTAAACAGAATGAAATTACCATATCATGGACACCAAATGTAATTTGGATCTTATGCATATTGCCTTTAGGAGATGCAATGTGTCCCATCTGCACCTTGTAACATAGGCACGTTTGGTGTCTAACTGATTGTTATTTTCTTATACATTAGTGCCACCACATGAATGCAGCCCATCATAGCAGGAATTATGGATAAGGTATAGTACTTGGCTCTGGCGGTTCAATCTAAGGTCAAAAACCAGACTTAAGAGATGTGTATTTTACAACAGGTTTATGACAGCCATTAGCAAATTCTGTCTTAATGGAGGTTTAGGACATCCCGCTATGCTTGTAGCTTGGAATGTTTTAATGGGATTTACGGTGCCTGTGCTTTTTGGTAAATATGTTTTGTTTCTTTCAAGGGTGTTTCAATCTAGTATGTGGCTTATTAAAATTTTCATCATCTATGTTTGTGTCAATGTATCCTAAAGCTGAGATGTGTTCTAGTAAGGGGTTATGTGAAATTTCTCACCGTCTATGGGGTCCATGCCAGACGTAAGATTTTAATCTGAACGTTTTGTCACGGACGTACGAGTTTTGAAGAAATGAGGGTTGCACTGTGTTCAGTACCACTACTCCAACCCATCCACATGGTTTGGGGTTCATTAGACATCACTACTGTCCAGTATAACGGATTTTGAGAATTTTGTAAAAACTGTTGTCAGTTTTTTGCTTTCTGTGTCCCAATGAGGAGATTTCTCTTCACTTCTCTGTTTGAGACACAACAGTAAGTGAATGACTTGTTGTCACAAGAACATGCCATGTGCACCATTGGCTCCCTTGTTTACAGCTCTGTTTACTTGAAAAGTATCTCTATATATAAATCAGACCCCATGCTGTCTCCAATAGGGTGTTCTAGCATTGGTATTAACTAAAATGCCCCTCCCTTTTAGATCGTAAACCCTCAGGGACAGGGCCCTCCTTACCATCTTGTCCTGCATTGTGATTGTAATGTTTTCCTTATATTGTTGGCGCTATATAAATCCTGTATAATAATAATAATAAAATAATGACCTGACATGAGGGCAAACGGCATCATCATCCAGGTATACCTAGGGCAGTATTAAGTCTAAATTTATTAGAATATCTTTCAGAGCATCCTGTGACAGCTCTTATCACATTAACAAGATAAGATTGTCATAACCACACAGGGTACATTGGGGCTGATACTATGTTTCCCTACACCTAAAGCTAACAGTAAGGGCCCATTCGCACCAGCAGGTGTGTGTTAATGCTTGCATAATGCACTCCCACTGGTGTGCGCTGTGCACGCGTACTACTGCAATGTACAACACATTGCAGTGCTTGCTCTTTTTTTCTTTTTTAACGTTATTAGACTCTACAGTCTATTAAACTATATGCACAGAAGTGTATTGTGATGCCTTATAGCATATTGCAATGCCCTGTGCTGCACAAAAATGCAACATGCGCTACTTTATTCAGCGCACTGCAACACAATGACGGGAATTTATCAAAACTGGAGCAGACAAAATGCCCAGGGCAACCAATCAGCTTCTGTCATCAGTTTGTTCAGTTAAGCTATGAAAATAAAAGACAGAAGCTGACTGGTTGCCATGCACAGCTGCTTCAGGTATTGTCTGCTCCAGTTTTTGGTAAATTCCCCTCAATGTGTTGGCGTGAACTGAACTAAGAGGTCATAAGGCAAATTGCCCTGTCTATGCATTGGGACTGCATTGGCCAGCTCTACCCAACGCAGCCCTATGGGGATGTTGTGAACAGAGCCGTCCCGAGGGCGGGTGTTCCCCGGAGCGCATATGGGGTGAGACCCCGCCGTGAGATTAATTGTGCATGTGCATAACATCATCGCGCATGTGCAGCCTTCTTATTGATACCTGCCGGCTGCCATCTTGGTGATGGACGCTGGCAGAGAGAGGAGGAGCCAATCACCCGGCGGATATACCACTGGGTCCTCTCCTCTCTCCTAAAACTGTTGAGTGCCCGACCATTCAGAGGGGGTGACACCAAAATGGCTGTCACCCGGGTTCAGGCTGCACCCCCGCATCCCCCTTGTGACTGGACTGGTTGTGAATAAGCCTGAAGAGCTCATGTGAGGAAGCAATGTTTTCCTGTGTTTTATGTGCATTTATTTCAATGGTGCAGTGTATACAAGAGGTCTGAGAATGTGTCTGAATATTATGCTTTAAGTGTTTTATTACGAGTCTTATTACGATGCTTTTGCATTGTAACCAAAGCAGGTCAAATGCAGCCTTTTGCTGCATCTTGCGGTCCAATAAATGAGCTTGAGCAGCGCTGCATTTGACAAAAGGGCCGATCTGCGCACGGTCAGAGGAAAACACCTTACACTGCTAGCAGTTTAGATCTTTTGGGTTCTAGACCAAATAAACCCAACTGGGTGAACTGTAATTACATAGCCCAGTATTCTAGGGACAGCAACCATGAGGACCTATCTGGAATGCTCTGGAATGCAGAGCCTCATGTGTTGCTGGCAGCCACCCCTTGCAACCCTGCTGCCGAGGCCACAGCCTATGTTGGCTATGTATAAATCTGTCCTTGGCTCTGATGAAATTCTCTGGCTTTCTCACTGCGTCACTGACCAAATATTGGGGTTCAATAGACAAAGTTTATAAGGACTACTAGATATATTCATCAGTTCATCTTGTCCTACAAGTGTTGCATGATGTGAACTATTATGCCGCAACTTTTCAGCAATCTGTGTATGAACATTGGTGCATATGTCGGTCTTATGGGCTCCTCGGGCTCTACCCTGTCGAATGTGTTAAGGTGCCCATACACTGCACGATTATCGTACGATAATCGTATGCGATCGGTTTTTCGTACGATAATCGAGCAGTGTGAACGGAGACGTGCGACCGTTTCTACTGTACGGTCGCACGTCTTCTGTCGAACCAGCATGTTCGAAAACCAGCCGGGAATTGTACGATTGTCGGCTGGTTAGAACGTTGCTCGGAAGATAAATGCTGAACGGGCCGGTGTGCGCACGCGCACACTGCCCGTTCAGCATTGCGGTCATCGGAAGCCCGCCCCTCAGGGGGGTGGGCTTGCGATGATCGAGAGTGCGATCTGCCTGTCCAAGATAGGCAGATCTTACGTTTTTTTAATCCCTTTACAACCATCGCAAGACTAAAGTCTTGCGATGGTTGTAGAGTGTATGGCCACCTTTAGGAACAATCAGTGGCCCCTTATCCCAGGAAGAATACACAGACACAAGGGTGAGAATAGATTGTATTTTATTGCTGCACTCAAATCAGATAAAACATTCAGCAACTACCAAGCGGATTTTACTGTTGAACATTTAATTCAGTGATGCAGTTGATGCGCCAGTGGCCGTAGTAACTACAATGTCCTGTTAGGCACACAAATATAATTGTGATAAATGCACTCTCTGCTTTTGCACAGCATGGCAATTTCTTACTGCTCTCCGAGTAACTTATCTGTGACAGTTCCACTGCTCTCTCTATGTTGGGGGAGGGGTGGCACAAACAAGAGGAATGCAGCTGCCTGTAGCTTGGCCTTACCAGCTAACCATAGCTTGACAGCCCCAAAGTCAGCGGATCTCTAATCCACCATATAGGGGTTTCTCCAGGACCCAAATCTGTACATTGCTGTCCGGCATATGCTGCATTGTTCCCAAAGTCAGCTGATCTACAATCCACCATATAGGGGGTTCCCCAGGACCCAAACCTCTACATTGCTGGCCTGCATATGCAGTCCTGTGCCCAGAGTCAGTGGATCTACAATCCACCATATAGGGGATTCTCTAGGGCCCAAACCTGTACATTGCTGGCCAGCATATGCAGCCATGTGTCCAAAGGCAGCCGATCTACAATCCACAAATATAGGGGATTCTTCAGGGTCCGAACCTGTACGTTGCTGGCAGGCATATGCAGATTTGTGTCCAAAGTCAGCGGATCTACAATCCACAAATATAGGGGATTCTTCAGGGTCCGAACCTGTACGTTGCTGGCCAGCATATACAGCTTTGTGTCCAAAGTCAGCAGATCTACAATCCACAAATATAGGGGATTCTTCAGGGTCCGAACCTGTACATTGCTGGCAGGCATATGCAGATTTGTGTCCAAAGTCAGCGGATCTACAATCCACAAATATAGGGGATTCTTCAGGGTCCGAACCTGTACGTTGCTGGCCAGCATATGCAGCGTTGTGCCTAAAGTCAGCGGATCTACAATCCACCATATAGGGGGTTCTCCAGGGCCCAAGCCTGTGCATTGCTGGCCAGCATATGCAGCCTTGTACTTTACCCAGTCTTGTGCAGCACATACACATATCTCACTGACCACTGCCTAGGCAGATAGCCTTTAAAGCTTTATATGCCATGTCTATGGTGAAGTCTTCCAGGTGCAACGCTCTGGGTGTCCCTCCATTGGGAGGGATGCAACCACACACAAGGACACTTGGTGTTATGGAGTAAGAATCCCTGCCCCCTGTGATAATAACCTTTTGAATGTTATTATACAGGATTTATAGCACCAACGGTTCATGCAGCTCTTTACAACATGGAGGGAGACAGTACAGTTACAATACAATTTCGATACAGGAGGGTTAGGAGGGCCCTGAGCATGAGAGCTTACAATCTAGTAGGAGGGGCAAGTAATACAAAAAGTAATAGTTGGGTGGTATGAGTTAATGGAAGTAGTAAAAGGACAGTTATTATGTCAAGGTGTGAATAGGCTTCCGTGGAGAAATGAGTTTTCAAGGATCGCGTAAAGGTGGACAGAGTAGGAGATAAGCTGACAGATTGGGGTAGGGAGTTCCAGAGGATGGGAGACACTCTGGGGAACTCCTGGAAGTGAGCATAGGAGTAGGTGATGAGGGAGCTGGAGAGCAGGAGGTCTTGAGTGGAGCAGACGATTTGGGTGATAGTTTGAGATGAGGTTGGTGATGTAGGTTGGGGCAGAGTTTTAGGTGGCTTTGTATGTTGGCAGAGAGAGGTGGGGGACACGGAATGGTTGGTACGGTGGATTTTAGATTTAAGATAAGATAGTATTTTATATTTTGATATAAAATGCTACCTTAAAGCAGAACTAAAGTCCATTGTACTCACCTCCGATCCAGCGATGCAACGTCCATGAGCTTCTTAGCCTGTGTAAACATTTTCACCCGGTTCTCTTCCATCTTGAATGGCCAGCCCAGGATGATGTAATTCCTCCGCATGCACACGGACGGTAATTAATCCTCAAACGTGCAACTCTGTGTACATTCTATAGAAGTTGGCGAGCAGTCAAGCAAGAAGGCTTTATTACAGTATGTGGTTTTTTTTCAGTAAGAAAAGTTCTGCTTTAATAAAGACGTAATATATTTTTTTTATGTGGATAGCATGCTTTAAATGGAAATGATAATGGTGTGTGTCAATTATCTTTTAGTTGTTTTTTTTAGGTTTAAAAGCTTTGATGACTTTTTTTTTCAGTTTTACATATATATAATCTTTGTTTTACAAATAAACATTTAATACATGACAAAGGGTTCCCAAAGAATTTTCAGTTACATAAAGCAGCCTTTCTCAACCAGGTTGCCGTTGCACCCTGGGTGCCCTGTGGCTTCCTCAGGGTTGTCTCAAGATTTTCACATTGTGTCATGCCTTTCTATTCTGCAGGAAGGCTTCTGATGTGAAAGGGGGGCACCTGTTGTAAAGGGGGGCACCTGATATAAAGAGAGCACTGATGTGAAGGGTGGGCTTTTGATGTGAACAGAGGGAGATCTGATGTGAAGGGGGGCTCCCAATGTGAGAGGGGGTGTCTGATTTAAAAGAAAGTGGGCTCCTGATGTAAAGGGGGGGCTTCTGATGTGAAGGGCACTCCTGATGTGAAGGGGAGCTTTGACGTGAATGGAGGGGGCTCTGATGTGAAAGAAGGGGGCTCCTAATGTAAAGTGATGCTCCTGATGTAATGGGG
Organism: Nanorana parkeri; assembly: GCF_000935625.1. Taxonomy (NCBI): domain Eukaryota; kingdom Metazoa; phylum Chordata; class Amphibia; order Anura; family Dicroglossidae; genus Nanorana; species Nanorana parkeri. The sequence goes on along the minus strand of NW_017306854.1, from coordinate 277,242 downwards.
GACTCGGAATGGGGCAGTTCTGACCTGAAACAGGCAATTTTGATGTGAAAGGGGGGACTCAGATGTGAAGGGGGAACCCCATCTTTTTGTGTCTGCTTTCGCCTGGGGTCCACCATTAAAATCCATAAAAGGTCCCTATCTGAGATAAGGGTATGGTATAGATCTTGGAGCGGCACATGTTGTTTTAGAGCTACTGAGCAGTAAGCACTAAAAAACACACGCGTGTGTGTGTGTGTGTGTGTGTGTGTGTACACAAAATGTTAATATACAAAATTTTATGACTTGTGAAAATCGATTTGCATATATGGGCATTACAGTCACGCAGGTACTCATGGGATATGTAGTTCCACAGACAGGGCACCCCAGGCATACACATGTATGGTGTGAGCAGACCACATAGAGAACAATTACTTTCTATGTGCCCTTGCGTTGAGCCTGTGTTCAATGCAGATCAGCGCAGCTCAAAACACCTGGTGTGAACGAGCCCTTGAAGAAACATAGATTAATAGTGATGAGGTTACTGGCATAATGATAAAATGCATTGTAATACAGAAGATGCTTCGATAAAAGAGATTAAATAATAGTCTGGTGACCAAGTCAGTATCTTCTCCTTCTCCTTGTACGTGTTTCTCTGCTTCCTTTTTCTATGGAATGTGGGTTTGTATGATTTCCAGGAACCTCTTCCTGGACTGTTTTAGAAGAACGATGACATTCTTTTTAACAGTATTTCTTTTGTGGAGATATTCTATATGTATGCAATAAAGAGTTAGTTATTTTTGACAATTGATGGGTGATGAATGATTCAGCATGCTGGGAATGATCTGTAACAATTTATATTTTTTATATCTCTGTCCATAATGGCTTTTTAGTAAGCCTATAGAAGCCCATGGATAATGTGCAACACAGTGTTAGGTTATAGGAGCATAAAATCTTGTGTTTGGCTTCCCCAAACATGAGTTACAATTAAAGTAGAAGTAAACCCAATACCTAAAGTTTTATATCATCTTTAACAAGTTAAAGTAATTTCAAAAGTAATTGTCAATATTTTAAAATTTGGAGGTTTCAGTAACCATTTTAGTTCTAGCCTGTATACACCCCTTCATTACCAGACCAGTTTTCAGTGTGATAGTTTGACTGACAATTGGCATCCGGTAGTGTACCCAATACATTTTATATAATCTTTGAGTGAGATAGAGCTTTCTTTTGGTAGTATTTAATCTTATTTTTTTTTAGTACCATATAAAGGGAATAAGACCTACATTTTTGAGAAAAAAATGTTTTCCCTTGCTTTTTGTTATAAACATACCAAATAATAATTCACAGAGAGTACAAATACCTTCAAAATGACCTCTTTTCACAAAGTAGACAACCCAAAGCGATTTCATTTTTCCACATTGTTTAGAAATGATGCAACATGCTGGTACTGAGATGGTTAAAAGATGGAGCTTGGTATAAGTGCAGCGCATAATTAATGTACAGGTCATACACATAGGGAGGAGGATGTGAAATGGATAACGTCACCTACAATGGGAGGATGGAGATGAGGGAGTTAATGTGCAAAATAAGGTAGGTAAAGCATAAGAAGTAGATGTGCAGGAGAGGGGGAAGTTAAAGTGACATTAAACCCTCAGATTTTTTAACATAAACCAATACTGTAATGTGTGCCTTACTGTAATCCATGGTTGTTTCCCTTCTCTTTGCTGCTCTTCCTTTTAAATCCGCATGTCTTCTCATGCTTGGGGAGAACTTCCCTTTTCAGCTCAGGGCCTCTTCCTGTAGTGCTGGCTCAGGTTACAAGCCTATACAAACCTATACACAGACACCGTGTATCCATTCCTGAGACAAGGCAGTCTGCTGCAAAACAGAAGTTCTGCCCAGCATGAGAACAGATACAGATTTAAAAGGAAGAGCAGCAAAGAGAAGGGAAACAACCATGGATTACAGTAAGGCACACATTACAGTATTGGTTTATGTTAAAAAATCTGAGGGTTTAATGTCACTTTAAATGGGTTAAAATAGGAGCCGACAATCAAATTACCTAAAACTTCCACCTTGAATCTGGTGCTACCTATGATGTTGCTAATGAATGATCCTTATTTGGCTGGGCACACACCTTACAACCATCGCAAGACTTTCGTCTTGCGATGGTTGTAAGGTACTTAAAAAAACGTACAATCTGCCTATCTTGGACAGGCAGATCGTACTTGCGATCATCGCAAGCCGCGCCCCCTGAGGGGCGGGCTTCAGATGACCGCAATGCAGAACGGGCAGTGTGCGCTCGCGCACACCGGCCTGTCCGGCTTTTATCTTACGAACATGCTACACACCCGCCGAACATCGTACGATGCTTGGCGGGTTTTCGAACATGTTCGTAAGTTTAGAGTCGTGCGACCTTACAGTAGTAGAGGTCGCACGGCTTCCACACACCTTACGATAATTGTACGATCGCGGGATTTCCCGCGATTATCGTACGATTATTGTAAAGTGTGTGGGCACCCTTTCAAGTTCCTCTATTGTGAGGTTAAGGGGAGAACCCTTAAATATATACACTAGCAGTGTTTACATTTGTGATCGTTGCAATTGGCCATCACAGTGATCACAAGGCACAGATCTTCTCTGATTGGCTTTGTGCATTTTGTCTTCTGAAGCACTCGTATATACATTAGTAAAAAGTAGAAGGTACATGGCGCATCCATGAAGTCATTCACCAAAACTCAGCGACTGGATAAGGAGGACATAAGTAAGAGAAACAACCAAGAGACCAAGACCCTTTTTCAAGTTTGTTTTGCTGTTGTGTTGTATGTTGTGTTGTGTGTTGTGTTGTATGTTGTGTTGCTGTTGTAAGATTCACTCATCTTGCTGGTGACCACTGACATTAACAAAAAGTGAAAAGAGATCCAAAATGATAGTTTTCACCAGAGCAAGAGGTGAGGGTAAATTATAAAATGGGGACAAATGTTCTGGTGACAACTGTTTAAGATGGGAATTCCTTTTTCTTTGGTGAGGTTTCCTCTTATTTTCTGTAGTGTCTTCAAGAAGTGGAATCCAATGGGTATCACACCGCAGTCCCTTGTGAAGTGAGCGCTAAAATGACTGCGGTTGGCGCTGCTAGCATCAGAGAGAAAGCAGAATGTTACCAGCACACCGGAAAAACTGGTCGGATGAACGTCTTCTTTATTGACACATATTGTCACATTGATAACGATAACGTTTTCGGGGCTGCGCAGGGTCCCCTTCATCAGGCTCAGAAGATGATCAAGAAGTGGAAATCTTACAGGTGGGGAGACAGATCAAAAAATAAAAATGGATATGGGTTTGAATTCCCCCCACAACTTGGCTATGCATACACTTTAACAAAGTTGGGCTTTATGGAAGAGCCAAGAGATGGAAGCAAAAAAAACCACAAAAATATAAAATCCCATTTAGAGTGTAGGAGACACAGCAAATATATGGAAAGTGGTAATTTGGTTACCACCAGTTATCACCTTGACAATATTATCTTGACATATATTACAGTACCTTTAGGATCCATGTCTCTACAACTAGTGGCATGGCCTGTCCTGTCCCTCTAACGCACGTTGCATGCCAGCTCATAGCCTTTTGGCTATGGCTGGTTGTAAACTTAAGGGTGTGTTGGTGTGCATATGTTAGCATGCATTGGCATACATCCTTGATCCTGTGCATGCTTACTGGCTTAAAGGGTATTTAAACACCTTCTTTTATTGTTGCTAATGCTGTGTCTTCTTACCAGCTACACTGCGCTTTGAGATTAGACAGGAGGGTTTGGAACTGGAAAGGGGGGGTAAACCTGGGATGCCAGGTATTATTATTGAACCCTCTGGAGTGGTATTGGATTCATCAACGAGACATCAAAGAAAGAGGGTGTCCACCTAATGACCCCAATGATGTACCTACCTTCCCTTCTTGTCACCAGACTAATCCCAACATTAAGAGCACAGACTTACCATAAGGATTGAAGCATCAATTCCTATTAACTCTGTAGTATCATAACATCATACTAACAGGGTAGTGCATTTGTATTAGTCGTAGTTTCTTCTATTGGAAAAGCAAAAAGTATGACATACACATAGGGTAACAGGAACCTGATATACCAGCTTTTAATGTCCAACCTGTTTTCTGTACAAGTAATAAAGGGTTTCAGTTTTACATTATTTCAGGACATGTTATGAATCCAGTTTCATCTATATTAGGGTTCTTGTGACGACCTCCACTGTTGTCCATCAACAATTGCTACATCAGCAACTTTACTCAGAGTGGAAGATGGAGCCATGAAGTTATGAAGGACATCATTTGGGTTCTCCAGAGATGAAATTAGAGAGTACATGTCTAATTAAATTAATGAAATGGAGTCCAAACACATGTGTTCATACCTCATTCAGACCATAAGTGGTCAGATCAGACCAAGTCATGAATCCCTTGCGATGTGACTGTAGATATTCTCTGTGATATATAATAAGTCTATAAAGGTTGCGATGCAACAAACAGGTCTAATCTCTCCGAAGTTTGCTCGTCTATGACCCTCCTTGAAGGGAATCAGCACTAAGCACAATAACTATGAAAAGCTTCGGATGGCAACTGCCATTCTATGTCTGCTGGGTTGTATGCAAGCTCAGTCTGCTTGTGCATGGCAAGTTTTAGGTTAATATCATTGAAGAACAATATATGAAAGTGTAGAAGTTTAAAACATTTTGGGTTCAGTTTCTGCGATTAAGACACAAAGACACATCCTGGGCTTAGCAAGACGTGGATGAGTCAGTCTCTCGCCTGCAGAGGCGGACTTGTAACACAGCTTCTGTATAGAGACACAATCTACACCATCTCCGCATACCCAGCCCCCTCTCAGCCTACTTATCCCATCCCCTGTGTCTAGTCATTCTCTGACCATTGTCTAATAAACTGCACACAGAGAGACTACTGGGGGCTGGGGGGTCCTCATAATAGCTACTAGAAATCATCTGTGGAGACGCACATGGTCCTTCTCTATCAACAAA
>NW_017306854.1:227452-272211 GCF_000935625.1 Nanorana parkeri | reverse complement strand
AATAAAAAATATTAAGTGTAAAAAAAAAAAATTACAATATAACCAATTCATCTTTATTAACTTTCCTTGCTATGGGTGAAAATATGCAGACCCTTTAACAATTCTCTTCCTGGTGTCTTCTACGGTAAGGCTGCACTCCAAACCTGAATGCAGACTAGAAATAAATGAATCTGCCTGGATTTGATTTGTGGGGGAATTAGTTGAATCCTGTCTGAAATTTACAAAACCCAGACTTAGCAGTGAATCCCATTGAAGTTTATGGAAGGAAGGAGATCATCTGGGGAAACAAAAAACATGGGGCTAGCCCCGATTTGCAAGAGTCCACTGCTAGTTTTTGTCTAGGGGGGCGGTGTAATGTTTTACTTGCCTGATCCCCGCTCCTGCTAACTCTAAGATTGGCGCCCACATCCTCTTCCCCCATAAGCTCCAGCAGCTGGAGGTCCACTGAGATCACTACGTCTAATTCAAGGTCCACAGGGACAATCCACAAGTGGGAGTGGAGGGTAGAGAGGTGATCGCGGACTGCAAGGGGAGTCGGGATCAGGTAAGTGAAACAGTTAACCCATGCAGTGTTAGGGGTAGCCCCATTGCAAGGAGAGGCTTTATATTTCCCCCCGTATATAGCTACTGTCAAAAAGGGTGAGGCAAAAATGTTATTTAAAAAGTAACATACAGTGGGGAGAGCATCCTTTCAATGTGACTTCAAGGGTGATATGGAAAGAACGGCAATCCTTATATTCCTTGCTTGGGAGATCCACATGGGGTGTTATGGAACTGTCCGTTTTTCACAGGCAGTGTCATTGACACCACATACTGGCATCAAATATTTTGGCTGTGTAATTGTTTTTACTTTTACATTTAGCTTGGCTTAAATACAGCAGCAACACCCCAATATGATTCATTTCAATTGATTTTTTTTTTAGGTGGTTAGATTTAAGGGTTAAGCATTTCAGGTTTATTTGGGGGATGGTATATTTTAGGGATGCGCCGATACTGTTTTTTCAGTATTGAGTACTGATATTTTGCTTTCGGTACTCGCCAATACCGCTGCTTCCGCTGCCATGGAGGCGGCTTCCCGGCCAATTAGGAAGCCAGGTTATTACTCACGGCCAGCTTCCTGATCACCCAGGAAGCCGGCTCCATGTTCCCCTACGGCACTGTCGGTTAGAGGAAGTCTTCCTCTGACCGTAAGTCCCGGTATCGTAGAAGGTATCAGAGCATTTGGGCGAGTACTTGTCCAAATACTCGGTATCAGCACCGATACTAGTATCGGTCCATCCCTAGTATATTTTATGCTGTATGTTGCTAGGGCCTTTTATTTAGGAGTGTGCTGTATACACTTGTTGCTGACACAGGCAAGCTGCCCTTTGCAGCACATCCCCGCATACCTGTGCTGTAAAGTAGTGTGCACCAAAGCACCACATATTTATCCCCCCTTTTGCCATAGCTGACAATAAATGTAGGCAATCTCCTTTATTAGAAAAAAGCCAGCTTAGGATACGCCATGTTGAGCAGGGAAGAAGAGGGTCATGGGGCTGCACTGAGGAGGATCAAGCAAAGGCAGACTCTGCAGACCCACCTCAACTTCTCCCTCCAGCAACATCCTTCCAAAGGCAAGTGTCTCTTCCACAGCTGCTGGAGCGGAAGAAAGAAAAATGTCCCCAAATCACCCCCATGCTCAGCGTCTTAATGCCAGCCTGGCAACGGTGCTGGTTTTGCATCTGCTTCCATTCTAGCTTCTGGAATCAACTCCCTTCCATGAGTTTATGATCTGTGCTACTCCAGTGGCAGGCACCCAGCCACCATTATTTTGCCAAGGCCATCCCTACCCTAGCATTGAGCATAATATGTTTGTGTCACTGGACCATGCTGTCAGAGATGGGGCCACGTGACCATGTACATAGTACACAGCAAGTATGGGCAGGGACATGCATTTTAAAAATTCACAACTGAAAGTTGTTTTGTTCGTGGGAGGTTGCAGAGGAATAATAGCCCTGTTGTCTGTTTGACACAAGTTGGGATGAGCAAGGAGAAAAGTGCCCGGAATCAACTTTGTAAAGAACTTTTGCAGAAAGTTTTTGAAAACTCAAGAACCAACATTCACCGTAACTCCTGTATTTTATACACACAATTTATATACTTACGCTTCAATATTTTTTTTAATTTGCAGTTTTAACTTTTTTCCCCCCCATATAAGGCCATCACTGCACAGGTCAAGCAAACACAGGCAGGGACGGCAAAGCAAATGGAGTAAAAATATTGACAGCTGGGAAGAGGGACAAAAATAGACTTTGTGGGGCAAGTACATTTCATTGGAGACTCATTTCAATCCCCTTGGTCTTTATACTGGCACCACCACCATCTGATACTTTCCGGTGTTGCATAGAGCAGCCACCGCTGGGCATTGTGGTTCTTGCAGCAGGCCTCTAATTCACTACTGTTTTGGACTCAATCAGCACCAGGAGTTGTGGAAGTGAGTGTCTTGCCATTCAATGTAGAGGTATTCGGCTTTATCTTTCAAATGATGCTGAATTTTTCTTTGTATAAGTAACAGGGTGGCTTTAAAGTAGATGTAAGCCATAACTTAATGACATTTACTTTGATAAAGTAATGTGCACCTTAAACAATGGCCATTTTCTTTTATTTAGGTTCATAAAATATTAGTTTTCAAATTTGTTGACCTTTCTTCCATCTTAGCACTGCTGATCTGTTGGCCGCCACTTCCTTTCTACAGGAATACCACTCCATTTGGTAGGTTTGCCGATGGTGACATTGGACCATGCCTGCATATTTTGTTAACGGGTGCTTGACATGTGAAGCAGAAGTACTACTGGGAGACGGAGGGGGGAGGAAAAAAAAAAAGTGTGGTCACCCTGTAACAGGAGGCACCTGAATAAGGACCTTCATGGCAGGAATACAATGTATTATTTTACAAAAGCTGCTGATGTAAAAATTTAACAACATGTTATGGCTTATATGAGAATTTACACTGGCAGAAGAAAGAAATGTTTGCTGGTGATGGAGTAGATACACATCCTTGCTTATAGCTGGGTAGCTACATGATGAAGAAACAATAACATGCAATTTAGGCAACAAAGGATAGGAACTCACAGTCCTTATAATGTAGGTTTTTTTTTTTGTATAGCCAATGTTTTGCAGCACTATTATTTAAATGAGCTTTCAGTCCTCATGTTCTCACATAGTAATATGAGCGCGCACACACACCAGGAACAACCTACCAGTATGTTTCCTAGAACATCCAAGCACGACATATGTTCTACATATAGAACTTCCAATGGGAATTGAGCCCAAGGGCCCCTAGGGATAACCAGAAACCACCCCAACTAAAAAACATACTTACAAAGAGCTGAAGATAACAATAACATTTCTTATAGAAATACCTTACCTGCCAACATTCAAACCCACCCTAAACCTTGAATCTAAATGGAGACTATGGGGTAACAATTCAATATAATGCCATGTTAACAATTCACACCTTCCGCCATTACTCACCCGCCACCCCAACGTCATGTCCTCATGGTGACTGAATTATGTATTTAGCGCAGGGTGGTTGGCCAAAACTGTCACACCTCCCGTCATGTACTTGGGCAGTATCTGCCTTGACACATTCCATGGTGATTGGATTAAGACACCGAGTTACCCGTGTAGCTATAAACGCTGGGGTAGTTTCCAGACTAGGGCTGCAACAACTAATCGACATAATCGATTATAATCGATTATTGAAAAAGTTGTCAACTTTTTCAATAATCGATTAATCGGCTCCTGATTGGTTGGCCCTGTTCACAGCTTAACACACGCTGCGTGCCACACCTCCTCCCCCACCTCACGCTCGCCGCTGCCAGACCTGCCCGCATCCACGCTCCCGCACCTCAAGCTCACCGCCCGTCCAAATCCACGATCGGCGCGGGGAGAAGAAGTAAGGAGGAGCAGGTGTGGGGGGAATGACAGCCGCCGATAGGCCCCATCTCAGAAACAAGTTGCTGGAAGACTGCTCAGGTAAGCCTGCACTCCCACCCACACATGGTGCTCTATAATGTATTGCTGGGATATGTATTCCTCTATAGCTGATGGTACATTGTGCTGTATATTATACAGAGCAATGTACCATCAGCTATAGAGGAATACAAATCCCAGCAATACATTGTACACTGCATGTATAATGTTTTGCTGGGATTTGTTGTACTTCTATATAGGCGGTGGTATTCTGCATTGCACTGTATAGAGGACTACAAATCAAGGAATACCACCAGCTATAGAGGAGTACAACAAATCCCAGCAATAATACATTATACAGTGGTGCAATGCCGAATACCACCAGCTATAGAGGACTACAACACCCAGCAATAGTACATTATACATTGCAATGCAGAATACCACCAGCTATAATGTACTATTGCTGGGATTTATTGTATTTCTCTATAGCTGGTGGTATTCTGCATTCATTGCTGTATAATTTTACACTTTTCATTTCACTATATTGTACACCACACTTTTTTTATCTTTTTTACTTCTACTGCTCCAAGCTTGCTCCTGTGATGGACTGCAATCTCAATACAAAACTAGAAGTCCCATCATTGGAGCCATTTTTTAAAATGTATTTTATTTTTTATCCGATTAATCGAACTTGATTATCGGCTAACTAATCGATTTTGAAAATAATCGTTAGCTGCAGCTCTATTCCAGACACTAAATACAACCAAGGAAGCTAATTGGATCAGTGATGAATCATAATTACAGAACAAGTCCATTTCAATGGGACTACTACCACTTCATGCCAGCAAACCTTTCAACATGGAGAGTACAGAAACAATAATAGTAATGAGAAGCAGTGATCCATGGGCTGAGATGCCACATGAATTGACTCATAGTGATGGCAAGAATACAAAGTCACCCTCCTGGCATTTGGGGGGATAAATCATACAAAGTCTCTCACAAATGACAATTTATTTTTACTTGTTGTGGAACTACAGTCAGCCCACCTACTTACCCAGAAGACTAAAAAGGTCATACTTGTGCTTCCACAGTAGCTCATAATGCACTAGATGCCCATCACATGCGTATATTGTTATAGACACAAACAAATTTATATAGACACTGTTTTTATTTCAAAATCATTTATTTTTTTTAAATTACGAAAAAGAAAAAAATATATGGCAATTCTTTTCTTGCCTGTACATATTGCATAGATTTCCGTTACACAAGATATACATTAAATAGCGGTTTTCTTTGAAACATAAAAACGTGCAAAAATGAAATGGCTCCTTTTTATCCATAAAATGCTGTATCGAAGAAGACATTTGGGTTTCCCCAGGTAAACGTTTAAGCATCATTTACCTGTCACATAGAGAGGAGAAATCAAATTTTTTTTTTAAGTGTATGTCTCTTGGAACAAAAGCAGTGCTAAAGGGCAGTAACTCAGATTTCAGTTTGCTGGAGTCATATCGGCTAAGAGGACATCTGAGTGGTTGCCATCAGCTACTGCACTTTGATCCAGCTTATGTATTAAATCGGATCGTGTATCGGTTCCTCATCTCTATCTGTGTTTTACTAAACCCCAAGCACATTTTCCAGTGGTCTTGTAACCTGCATACCCTAGAGGCAGCCATTTTGAATCTGAATATTTATGAGAATTCATGACTACACTGAGGAATAAAGAAACGAGTCACTAGGTCTGAATCAAATGCCTCAGAAATTCCTACTGCACACAAGGGCTGAAATTTCAAACACTTGCCCTACAAAATGGCTATCCATGATCGAGGTAGACAGGTACACTTTGAGTTGAGCGGTTGAAAATATGGCTGTCTTTTTTATAAATTACAGAGAGCGATTGCTCATGAGGTCACTTATATTTCACATTTAATACACCTGTAAGGTGCGCCCGCCCTCCCCCCAAAAAAACCCCACATACAACGTTGAGCTATTGAAAAGTGACAAAAAAAAAAAAGACAAAAGCATGTCATAGGTCGTGTAGAATAAAAGGTTAATCGCTTTCTGCGACCCCCATTAGTACTGCCCATTCAGGCTATATTTATCATCTTCATACATTATATAAAAAACTGTAGGAGAAAGCTATATGCACTAGGTGCTGCATAAGGGCCCAGTGTCCATATATTTAAAAGGAGAACTATGAGGTGAGTGATTTTCACTCAACCTCATAATTCGGGCCGACGTGTGACAATTAAACTGTCACATGTCGGCTCAATAGATCGGGAAGTGAGCAAACACATAGTCGCTCGCTTCTCAGTCATCTCCCTGCAGGGATTCCCCTTCCCGATCCTCCAACGCTGACTGGCGGAACGGACGGGGAAGGGAGCGGGTACAACTGGCTCTGCCTCCAGATAGGCAGATCCCACTGTCACTCACGCAACTGGGTGGATCGACAGTAATGTCTGGATCCGTCCCGGCTGCGGCGGTCTCAGTATACCGCGAGCTGTAGCTCGCGATATACTGAGATTTGGGTCATGGGAGGATGCTAGTATATGTCCTCCGGTGACCCTTTAAAGTGTCAGTCCACTCAAATGATAAGAGTCCAATCACATTCTGTCTTCATATTGCCATTCTCTATGTATGCATTTTCCATACTGTAAAATAAATGGACATATGAAGGAGTCATCAACATATGGAAATCAAGTCCAGAGTTGGAGCTGGAGTCTTAAGATATATAATATGAGTAGATTTACAGCTTCCCAACATCTAACGAACTGGGCTATCCTCGTGGACTACAGAATGGAGGTGAGCACAAAGCAATAACATTTGCAAATAGAAAAAGAAAGAAAAAAAGTGAAATAGCCGACTCGAAATCTAGTTGCGAGACGTGAATTAGGAAACGGAAGACTAAGTAAACTTCAACCCTAGTAAAGTGACAATGAAGCACCCAATGTGAGATCTTCCAAACACCAAAAAAAAAAAAAAGGATAATGGGAGACTCAGGTATGACAGTTGATCTGTATATTAAAAATAAAATAAAATACATTCTTCACAGAAGACATTGTGAGTTGCCTGTCCATTGAAAACACTAGCAACCCAAACCTCTATAATACATGACGGTATTAAAATTAGTAATAAAGAAAAAAAAAGGAAGCAATATGCACTAGTGGATCAGTCATGACAAGTCTGATAAAAGGTAAATATCTATTACTGCATGGCTTCTGTAAACACTGAACACTTCTAGTTACTGGTTTGTAGGCACCATTCTCGCATTATGACATGCAAGATAACCAGCAAAGGACAGCATACAGTTTTGTGCAAATATATGCATAGTCTCAGAGTCCTTCCAGCTCAGAAATATTATACTGGCCCATCCTATTGAAAAAGTTAGTTCTTGCTTTAGGAAGATGTCAGGACCCAACAAGAATTTCAATAATGTTATCAATGTCATTGGTTTCCCGCATACCTTGACTAGAACTGTAAGATGGGGAGCTACAGGAGGAAGAAAACCATTGTTCTTCTGATGCAGACAAACGGGTACTTAAGGAGGATCCTATAGACTGAGATTCTTTCTCAAACACAGAAGTGTCAATGTCTGAAAAGGGATCATCAAGAGAGACATCGTTAAGATAGCTGGAATTCATGATCTCAAAACTGCCAAAGACAGCCTCTGAGGGTCTGAGCTCCTCAGCTGGAACAGTTAATACAGAGTTATCGGCTGGGAGTTCAGACTTCATCTGTTCAGGGCTAGAAGTGTCCATAGCTACTGGTGCGTCACCATTAGAGTGTGAGGAGGCTTTAATAGGCACTGGCTCCAAAACAGAAGTGTCCATAACAGTAGGAAGTTCGGGTGGCGCATCTGGAGCAGATGCAGGCAGGTTTTCAGAACATGCTGCAGCCAACACCAGGTCTCTTATCAATTCAATTTCCCGAGCATCCCCTAAGGAGCTAGAATTAGTATTAAAAAGCTCTTCCTTCCTAGCATCAACACCGTTACTTGGCGTTTGTGCGGCTGGGAAGGGGACACGTGAACCAACTTGGTTGACAGACTCCGCCTTGGCTTCCGCATCATGCATGACAAAGGTTCGTGGAAGACTTTGCGGACAACTTTCATCTAATACACTTTCTAACTCTTTCAAAATGGAGGCAATGGCAGCAGACACAGAAAAGTCATCTTCTATGGAAGGTAGAAGAATATTTTCCAGATCTGGAGGGAGAAGAGAGCTTATGACATTCCCAGTTGATGGATCACATATGCCAGGGATTCCACCCTCCATGGCAGGAAGAGGGCATAGACTTTCATGGCGAATATCTTCCTGGATGACTCTCAGAGTATTGGCGATGAGAACATAGCGTCGCAAGCTAGGCTCTACCATCATACGTCCCTTGTTGAACTTCTCAAGCGACATGTTGAGCAAGGACTGACGGAAGAAGGTGTAACTGTCTGTCTGAAAGGACAGGTGTCCATCCAGCACAGACTCTTCCCATTGAGGATATTTCCTTTTGATGCCTCTGGTAGGCATGGCCACCTATAACAAAACAGAAAAAAAAATGGTTAAAAAAACATTTAGTGTTTTGGGGGAACAGTTATGCTACAACAGTAGAAATGGACCTGTTCATCAGAAATCAGATTTCATTGGAAAATGCATTACAGTATTGTATTTCCAAGTTCTACTTTTATTTTGCCTCTGTGCAAAGCAGCCTCTCCTTGATCTTTCCCAGCGACATCGCAGCTCCAGCGCACACATTGGTTGGTCTTCCCCTGTATCATTTCTCCAGCTTCCTTTCCAAAAACTCATCAGCCTGCAGGTCACATACTCTATCAAGTAATGTCTATGTGCTCCCTGTACACAGCCAACTGAGCCCAGACACACAGCCTGGAGGTTCCGCACCCAGAGTAACGCTACAATCAGCAGAAGTCTCTGTCCCATTTGTAGAAGCAGAGTCATTGCTTCACAGTAACTGGAGGTGTGCGTGTGTCATCCAGAATTGTGTTTATGTGCATTAAGACACACATTGGCCTTTCCCCCAGTATGCTGCCCCCAGCACACACATCACTTCCCAGTAGCCATACCAGCAGGAAGATGCCCATCCAGTACACACATCTCTCTAGCTAGTTTTGCAGCAGCAGAGTGTGTGCATTAACTGGGCAGTCACCATCTGCAGTGTATGTTTATTAACCCATCAGTGACTAGTCTGCAGTGTATGTTCATGCACGTCATTGATCAGCCATCACAGATGTGTTAACCCCTTCCACCAGTTTAGCCGTGTTAATCCTGCAGTAACCTGTCTGCAGTGTATGTGATCTACTTCAAGATCATGTGAATCAACCTGCACTCTTCTCCTGCCCATGCCGCTCACAGTCGTACCCTCTGCACACCTCTCCTGCCCATGCCGCCCACAGTCGTACCCTCTACACACTTTTATACCCACAGAAGGAAGTAAAGGGAATCTCCCCAAAAAAAGACTAGCTGGCTGCGTTTAAAACACAAGTTAGTAGTATAAACAACTGTATGCTTCCCAGATCACTTTTGCCTGTGTTTAGTTGTTGCTGGTTTAGTTGCATCTATGTGCTTACACACGTTTAGCTGCCTAAGAAATGGGCTAAACGCACCCGGGACGCAAATTCCTAGTTTGGGTAAACGCTTCTAGACTGAATGCACCTAGATGCTGCTGGAGTTACAGGTGCACATTCGCTTATAGGAAGGCATTACACGAGTCCATGTGCGTTTAGAAATGAGCTTCAAAATGAACCTACATACATTTTTATTGTTAAATAATTAGGAAGATAGAAAAAAAATTATATACATCTCTATCTATATCTATATAGATCTATAGATAGAAGATGCATATAGATTATATATCTATATTTCCCCATTTAATTATTGTATGCATAGTGTTGATTTTATATAAAATATATTTATTACACATCAATTAGGAAGTGCTCCAGTGTAACACTTGCATTATTTAGCGATAATTTTGCACCCAGCATAGTGTACATTTGAAGCTAATAGGAAGTATAGTTTGTTAGAGCTGGAAAGAGATCCTATTACAAGAGAAGGCTCATCACTAATCCTCCCCCACCCCAGCATGAGAGCCCACCCTCCCCCCTCCTCTGGAGCTGGCCCGTCCCCTCCGCTGGCTGGGATTGTGGAAAACAAGCACAAAAAAACAGCCGTGCTACCATTTTGAAAAACACCAATATGAACAAGGGTGATGGTGATCCCTCTGCACCCAGATCCCATAGATATGAGCAAACCCCGGGATTTCACCTTTCCCTTATTACTAAAAAGAACAGCCCACCCACTGCACTTTATTGTGAGACCTCACAAGCATGATAGCACTTTGTTCCAATACACAGCTATATACAAATTTACAAACATGTATGCAACATACTCAAAGTCCAATGAAATGTTTACAAAACCCAACAAAAAAAGGCAAATCCAGAAATTGTACAAATCTGTCTGCAACTACATTAGTAGGTGATCAAGGCTGGGGGCGGAGCCTAAAACAAGTACATGAATGTTCTATGCACAGGTGACTCCTGGAGGAGTCTCAAATGGCAAAATTAAATGTCCATACAGGAAGTGTGCAACACAAAATACACCCCTCTATCTTATATACACACACACACATACATATATACATATACATATATTACACACACACATATATACACACAAATAAAATATTACTACATACAGTAAAAAAAAAAAAATCCCACACAGTTTTAAGGCAATCAGAGGGCACATCCTGCATCATACAGCACAGGTGTACCTTACATCAGTAACAATGTATATAATTAATATTTAAAAAAGGAGGGGCAGCCATTGCTCTGATCCATTAATATTAAAGTGCCAGAATTAGGAATAGACTAGACACCAGTAGATCGGTACATATAATATCATACATTGTGCAGACATCGCTGTGATTTGCCATCGCACACAGTGTAACCAGGAAGATTGATACATCTGATCCGCAGTACACTGCCTATGCGATAACCCGGCACATACAGAGCGCCCAACTCAGCAATGCATCGTACAGCTGGCACGATCCGCTCAAACTTACTCATACGAAGATCAGCAGTAGCTCGGCAGATGTCCGCTGTTCGGTAATAGCCTCATCTAGCTCAATGAAACAATCTGTTCCCGCCGCTGAATTCAAGTTTAGTATCTATCGGCGAAGCGAACGCCCTCCCTCTTGCTCTCGCAAAGCACGACGGGAATTGTAGTTTAACTCGAGCTTCCAACCAATAGGGGGGCTGGCCGGCAGGACTTACAATCCCACAATGCAGCGGGGGTTTGCTCATTGGCGCATGCGCAAACCATCATGCTCGGCTACGGCTTGATTAAACTGATGTATAGCTGGGGTTTAATTTAAAGAGACAGTGCCCGATTATAGGAGTGCGTGCATTTCTTGCTGCAAGTTGGGGTACCGCGTGTGACCGGCGGTAAAGTGCATCGTAAAGCACGGCTTGCCTGCTACAGGGAGCTGCGAGAGCGCTAGATTGCTGGCAGCCCTCCGCTATGACTGCCGTCTATAATGCAGCTAGGAGATCCTGCTCGTCTGTGTTGGAAACAATACAAATATTACAGCCAAGCCATCTGAATTTGCCGGTAGTCAGTCTATATGAGCGTGATAAAAAAGGGGGGGGGGGGTGTCCCCAGCTAGTCAGTCTATATGAGCGGGATAAAAAAGGGGGGGGGGGTGTCCCCAGGCTGGGCTGCAGAGCTAGCAACCAGGCACTGTCACGGCTTTACTTGCAAGCCAGTTAAAGTCACTTGCCTGAGTCCTGATGAATGCCCCCCCCTGCAGTAACACACGTGACTCACCTTGATCTGTCGCCTCTTCCCCTTCTGGGTGCACAAGGTTACAGGCTGCTGCCTCCCAGGCGGGTAGAAAGTCGCCGTATTCCCCCAGGATTCATACTGTACAGTTAGAATCTATCCCCAGCAGCCCCCTTCTCCCTGCACTGCACTCGCAAACATACCCAGCCCCACTCCTACTGCTCTCCGCTCATTGGGCGCCCGACTTACACTGCTCTCCGCTCATTGGCAGCTTCACCAACCTGGCTCACCGATCCAGGTGGCCGATTGGTGAAGATGGCGAGATCCCTCCCCCCTCCGCCTCAGCTGCTCCTCTCCCTTTACTATTGCACAGAGGAAAACGTGGAGGGGGTGGGGAGAGCTGCCTTCACCTTATTAGCGGAGTGGCCGCTCCATGGAAGAGCAGCTGGGGACATGCATGGCGGAGGACATGTCCTAGGGGACACTGGACTCAGCTTCCATGTCATGGCTCCTGTAGGGTGTCACCGCGCAGCACAAACAGCATTTCTTTCCTAATACACTAATCTGTGGTGGGAGAGCTATGTTATGTGCCAATGCTGCTGACCTACTTCTAAAAATGCTAGCTGCCTGACCTCTTCTGTTTTTATGAAAAAAGAAAAATCCCCCCCTTTAGGGCTCATTCACACTTTGTCCTTCTTGTGTGTTGCACGGATGCAGGTGCATTAATGCAATTGTGCCAGGTGTGGGCACAACAGTCCAAACATCAGACATGCAGCAATTTTTCCTACTCAACGCACAGCATTGTGTGGCAATGCATGGGGGGAGGGGGGGGCTGGCTGTGTGGGGTCTTAGCAGGCCGTGCCCTCTAAGACCCCAGGAGGCTGTAAGGCATCTCAGGTGGTTTGTGCAGGGTCATAGGTGGTCTGTGCAGGGTCATAGGTGGTCTGTGCAGGGTCTCGGGTGGGTTGTGCGGGTACTTAGGAGGGCTG
This sequence comes from Nanorana parkeri, assembly GCF_000935625.1. Lineage (NCBI taxonomy): Eukaryota > Metazoa > Chordata > Amphibia > Anura > Dicroglossidae > Nanorana > Nanorana parkeri. The sequence continues at coordinate 259,487 of NW_017306854.1, read as the reverse complement.
TGCAAGCTCTCAGGTAGCTATGAGGCATCTCAGGTGGGCTGTCCAGGGTCTCAGGTGGGCTGTGCGGGTTCGTAGGAGGGATGTGCAGGCTCCCATGAGGCTGTGTGGGCTCTCGGGTGGGCTGTGCGGGCTCCCAGGTGGCTGTGAGGCATCTTAGATGGGCTGTGCAGGGTCTCAGGTGGGCTGTGCAGGCTCTCAGGTGGGTTGTGTGGGGTCTCAGGTGGGCTTTGCAGGCTCTCAGGTGGCTGTGAGGCATCTTACCTAGGGTGTCAGGTGGGTTGTGTGGGGTCTCAGGAGGCTGTGTGGGCTCTCAGGTGGCTGTGAGGCATCTCGGATGGGCTGTGCGGGGTCTTAGGTGGGTTGTGTGGGGTCTTAGGCTGTGCGGGGTCTCAGGTGGGCTGTGCGGGCTTCGAGGTGGCTGTGAGGCAACACAGGTGGGCTGTGCAGGGTTTAAGGTGAGCTGTGCAGGATCGTAGGAGGGGTCTCACCAGTGGTCTGGATGGTCTTGTGGGTGGGTGTGGTCTGTTTCGTTCCACAGGAAGGAGGAGATGTGGGCTGGCACTGTAAGCAGTGCATTGAGGGCCCCAGAAGGCTGCCTGAGGCCCCAACAAGCACAGGACCTTACAGCACCCGCTTCTGTAAAAAAATGTAAAACGCTGGAATCAGCGATTAGTATCGGGGCACCGATACCGGTAATGGCAAGTAAGGCTCTGCCTCACTGGCTTGGGGGCGGCGGCGCTTTTTTTCCGCCCCCCTGGAAATTGCCTCTGGTTTCGGCTCTTGGGTCCCCAGGTCTTTTCACCTTAAGTCCCCCGTTGATCCGTTTTTTAGTTTACCCCCAATATATTATGGTGGAATTTATCAAAGATGGAGCAGACAGAATTTGGAACAGTTTTCTATAGTAACCAATCAGCTTCTCTCTTCAGTTTGTTCAGTTAAGCTTTGAAAATAAAACATAGGAGCTGATTGGTTGCCATGGGCAAATGCTCCAGATTCTGTTTGCTCCAGTTTTGATAAATTACCCTCTGGGCCAGTGCACATTACAAATAGTGCGTCCCAGAGCAGTCAGGCTCCGGAACGCACTTTATCGCACTCCGGCCGGCTCTGGGGCGTGAGGGGGGCGTGGTGATGCATTAAAGTCAATGGCACCATAGCTACGCCCCCCGCCCACAGTGCGATCGCCGGCACCCGAACGCGTGGCACATCAGTGCCTGCATTCCGGTCCAGTGCGATCTGCAAAAAATAGTGCCATTGACTTCAATGCACTGCCATGCCCCTGAACGCAGGGAGCCGGTCAGAGTGCGATACAGTGCTTTCCAGAGCCTAACCACTCTGTAATGCACTGTTTGTGGTGTGAACCAGCCCTCAATGTGCCTTTGTTTTTTAGGACAGATAAGGCTTTCATTGGTAGCAAATTTGTATACATATATTTTTATTTCTATTATTGAGAAAAAGAAGGGAAAAAAAAGTTTTCCTGTTACATCATTTCCAGCTCCTGACATAGATTTACCACTAAATATAATCAACAATGTCTACTGATAAAATGACATCCCCTTAGTGCGACTTTTATGTATCGTAACAGAACGGCAAGGGTCCGTTAACACATATAGTGGTGACCTCCATTTTACCGCACCGGATCATAGAAATTCAATTGTTTTCTACATGCCCTGTCCCCACTACAACGCAGGCGTGATGGGCGGTGTGCTGATGTCGCAGTGTGCTGCTGTGCGGGGACCTGAATGGAGTGTACACATTGAGCACTATCAATAAAGTAATAAAATATATAAACAGCGACAGATCCGGCAGTGTGCATTGTATTGCGCAATGGCACGTAGCATTTTAGCGGCTGGGCCCTAATGCTCAGGGTAAACGTTTACGTTTTACTTTAGAAGAGCTTTATATCTCTTTTAGGCCCCGTTCACATTGAGCGATTTATCGCGCGGTAATTCCCGCGATATCGCAGCTATTTACTGCGCGATATCGCTCTTCAATGCATCCCAATGGGGCAAAGGGTCCTGCTGTCGCAGGTCGTGTGTCGCTACAGCAGGACCCTTTTTGGAGCGGATTTTGCCGCGATTCTCGCTTGCTCAATGCAAGCATTTGCGCGATATCGCGCAAAATGCAAATCGCGCGACAAACGTGCGATTTGCGAATCGCGCAATGTGAACGGGTTCTTAATGCTACATTAAGATGAAAGGGGGGGTTTGCAGAAAATGTTGGTGTAAGGTTAAGATAAGATGACGTCGGGTTGATGATGGCGCAAATTAGCACGAGAGCATATTATTCACCAGTCTGCGTTTATCAAAAATTCAAATGATATTGCGTTCACTTACATGAGCATTCTGTTGGCCCGTTCACACCACCCAGTGCGTTCATGTCACAGTTCTGTGCCATGAACACACTGGATCGCATAATCAAAGCCTCCCCATGTTATGGGGTGTGCGGTGCCATTCATTTCAATGGCACCACAGACACCCCTCCAGCCCGTAGTGCGATCGCCCGCACTGGTACAGCAATGCCTTGCGTTCTACTGCAGTGTGATTGCAAAAAATCGTGTATGCACTGGAATGCCGGGCACTGCTGTACTACGCGTTCTGTTGCAGGCGTTTTCACTGCAGGCGGGAGGTGTGTTTCTGGTGCCATTCATTTCAATGGCACCGTAGACACACCTCCCGTCCGCACTGAAACGCGGGGAGACTTTGATTATGCAATACAGTGCATTCATGTCAGGAAACTGTGACATGAACCTACTGGATAGTATGAACGGGCCCTAAATGTCATCGATTTTTGAGGGAATATTTTTTATTTATTTTAAATTTTATAGACTATGAGAGGAATTGATCAAAACTGGAGCAAACAGAATCTAGACCAGCTGCCTATGGCAACCAATCTGCTTCTCTCTTCAGTTTGTTCATTAAGCTTTAAAAATGAAAGCAAGTTCTTGTTCACTCCGACGTTTCTGGAGGTTATGCTGAAAACGGGGCAATTTTGAACTTTATCCCAAGCGCCAACTCTGCTACGTCCCTCCTCTCTCGGCCTCAAATGTGAGGAAATGGTCTAAAGACTTTCAAGAACCAGATATTGTGGACCACATTTTGCATGCTTATAATATGATCAGGGGAATTATCATAAATGAGACGTGGAGGGAGACTCAGTTCAAAATTATGCATAGAGCTTATGTACCATACTTCATGGCAGCGGGACCATCTCCACAGCCACTCGTCTCGAAGTGCCCCACCTGTGGCCATCAACGCCCTTCTCTAGCTGGGCTGGGCTGGGCCCTCCTCCCTACACCGCTCGATCAGCCTCCTGTGACAGAGGAGAGCGAGATACAAACACTCAGCGATCAGTGATCGCTGAGTGTTTGTAGATAATTGAGGATATTGTATGTTGACTATATCCTCAAATAAGAATGAATGGGAAGTCATCTACATCACCTCATGTTCATTCATAATTGTAGTTATAGTAAACATACTCTGTTATGAATTCTCGTAGAGGATTCCTGTTCATTGAAAACAGGGAATACAGAAAAAGAGATTGAGGACTTTGTGTTCTCAATCTCTTTTTCTTTTTTAAAAGGGAAATATCAGGGGTCTGTTTAGACCCCCCAATATTTCCCCGAAGCCCCTAAAATAATTGATAAAAACTAAAAATATTTAATAAAAAATGAATTAACCACTTCAAGACCAGGTGTTTAGACCCCCTTCCTGGCCAGGCCATTTTTCAGAATTCAGCGCTGCAGTACTTTGATTGACGTTTATTCCGTCATGCAACGCTGTACTGAAATGAATTTTATACCCTTTTTTTGGGGACAGATAGAGCTTTCTTCTTTTTATTTTTTACTATAATAAAAAATTACAGAAAATTTTGGGGAAAAAAAGTTTTTTTTTTACATTATGTTAGGAAACATTTATTATTACCCAGTTTTTTTGTAAAATATAAAAGATCGGGTCACGTCGGGTAAATAGACACCAAACATGTCAAGCTTTAAAATTGCGCGCACCCGCGAAATCGCAGAAAACTACCATACCCAAAATTGGCCTTAGGCGACGCTTTAAAAGCTTTTACCGCTCATCAGTTTAGTGTTATCAGTGATTGATGGCCCTAGACTTATTGCTCTGACTCCGACGTTCGCGGCCATATGTAACATGTGCGGCGTAATAGGCGCAATCGTCTTTTTTGCACGTATGCGCCCCCGACGCATGTTTGCATGCGTGTATGGGTGGGGACTTTAAAAACATTTTTTTTTTTTTACTCTTTTTTACGTGTAACTTTAAAAAAAATTTGGGGGGGAACTTACATTTTTTTTCCTTTTTTTTCTCCACTAAACTTTATTGCTATCACATACGGGGGCTAATAAAACTCCACTATGTGATAGCAAAATATGTAGATCTAGAGACCTCTCGGCCAGCCGTTTTTTTTACTACGGCAGGCCCTGAGGTGGTTAATAAATGAAAATAAATATTTAAAAAATGTAAAACTTAAAAAAAAAATATAAAAAAATTTGACAAAATTAAAATAAAAACAATTTTTTTTATTTCGGTTTCGTTTTTTACATTTCTATTTCGGTGCACCTCTAGACTCAACAGTTACCACTAAACATCTTCTATGTATAGGCACCAGGAGAGGAAAAGTAAAGAAAGGTAAGTATTCAATGTTCCTGGTGCCTATGTGGCAGCATACCTATGGATATAGGTGGATCACCAACCCTAGGTAAGCTGCCATGTATTGGCTCCAGGAAAGGAAATTTATGGAAATTCAATGTTCCAGGTGCCTACATGGCAGCATACATATGGTTGATGCTCCGCTCATAACCATAGGTATGCTGCCATCTATAGGCACCAGGAAAGGAAAATTACGAAAGGGGAACTATTCAAATTTCTTTTCTGCAGTTTTAGACCTGTAAATAGGACATTGTGCTTGACCAATAGTGGTTCCTCCCATGCCATATTAATGATAAAGAGGTATCTGTATACAGTCCCCCTTCTCCCTTTTATTATACACAAACAACATATAGTCACATACCCCTCTCCTTTGCCCTATGCCCAGACATCGGGACACCTCTCCCTCCGCCTTTAGCTCTCTCTCATTCTTTTTATACTGCAGCAACCTCACAACATTATCTCTGAATGTATGTATAGCTGTATTTATTACAGTTTGGGCCATTTAAGCAGGCAAAGAGCTAGGTGCAGAGTGCAGCAACCAATAACTAATTATTATAATTAATCTTTGACTTCCATAGCCTTTACATCTGATTGGACGCATTGGTTTACAGCACTTTGCACTAAATCATCATTGCTCTTATACTGCTTTACTGTAAGGCCATTAGTCACTTTTTTCCTCCCCCAATATGAAGACATAGGAACATATAACATGGGGAGGATATATTGCATTATTATAAATTGTTACTGTATATTACAAGATTACATTAGTGGCTAATACAAAGTTACTATGGTGTACTGTGCATTCTTTACGCCTACGTTTCCTGAGAGTTTTCTGCAGGAAACAAGACTTCCTGAGGAACCTGTGGAGGACCCAGTAAGTCTACAGGGCAGTCTTGAATTAATGCTGAGAAATTTCAGGTACTTCACCTATAGCCCAAGCAGCTGTAATCCAGACCGATTGTATGTATAGAAGGCATTTTCCTGGGCCCTCTATTGGTGAAGACATGACTCCCTGTCTTCCCTGCATTCCTAGGGGAAAGAGGAAGAATATTAGATGAGAATGCATTAATGCATGGGTATGGTTTATAGTGAGTAATGACATATGAGCCACTGTGACAGTGATGTGGCCCAACATAGTCACAGTGGCCTGTTTCTAGGTACACTTTTGGCCAGCAGGTCATATGGATTAAAATTGTTTCCCTTTTATCATGTCTCCTGAAGTGATCGGGTCCTTTCTCTCAATAAACTGTTAAATAAAAAGCCCACAGAAATGAAGGTACAAACTGAAAGCAACATGTGGACCCGGAAAAGGACAAATCATCAAAGTAGTGGACTGTCCTTTGCAATCAGAGACACATGGCAGATATACGTGCAAGAGCATTACAATACATGAACAATATGGTTTGCCTGTGGGGAGATCATGGAGCTGGCATTGTTGACCTGCTTTTAAAGTTGCACGCTCTGGAGCTGTCATCCCGATTCTGGTTTCTTTGGTGAATGAAGAAGCATGCAGCTAGTGAAGTCAGGACTCACATCCTGCACACTTGTTTCAGGTCACTGGATAAGTAGGCAGTGAAGTCAGAATCATGATGACAAATCAGTCAGCAGTGGCAGCTCCTATGTTTCTACCCCTACTAGCTCACTTTAAAGGAAACATATGCTTTCCAATGCAAGGCCATATTACAGTACTAGTGCAATCATCAAGCATCAGCGCTCTCCCATGGGGAGAGTACTTAGACCTGTGCAAGCTACAACTTGAGCGACTCATAGCTTACACAAAATTACTTCTCTTACTTCTGGCAGAGCAGCATTTATACTTCTCCCATGCCTGTATGTGTATTATAATCTTGAGAGCTAGACCAAGCTGAGCATTCATGTTTATGGATTGGCCGATGAGACACATCCTGGGAGCTGGATATCTACACGTTAGATTGCTCTCTTTTGTCCCTAAAACAATCAGATCTCTCCAGGTGATTACTGATTATTTAACAATTGAACTTGAATTTTTTTTTACTATACACAATGAGAATGAGATGATTAGATTAACAGATAATTCAGTTAATTTAGTGACTGGCTGAATTTTGTAATTTTTTTTTAAGTCTGTGGTGTGTGCTTCGTAAACAAAAAAGTGAAATCACAACACACACAAAAAAGTGCACGAGGGTGCTTCGGTCCTCCTCCGAAGAGGAAGGGCCTCCATAATCCTGAAACCCCCCCGGGGCGCAAGATTCCTGACTGGAGTAAGGAAGACTCTGGTTCACCTACCCGAAGGCCGGCGGACCCCGATCCTCAGGGTCTTACCGAAGTAGGACCCTCAAGTACTAGGTAAGGGGCTCCCCCGAAGGGAGACCCCCTAAGTGGGGGAAGGCAGAGAAGAACCTGAATGCCACAGAACCTCCCCCCTAACATCAGGACGGATACGAAGGTACCCGCACCCTCCGTCATCTGTGGAATCAAAAGTGCATTCCTGCATAAAAATGTGCATAAATAAAAGTTGCCAGTGCAGCTTGCAGCATTTTGATTGCACCGGACCGAACCGCAGGCACAATGCGCCTTGCGATCCCGTGACTGCGATCGGCCGCACGGCCCCACTCCTGCCCCACAGTGACGGCCCCACTCCTGCCCCACAGTGAGCCGGCCGCTATGCGATGCAGTGCGTTCTGGCCAGAATCGGAACGGAACGCACTGCATCTGATGTGAACCTAGCCTCATTGTAACATGATCAGCAAACAGCACCTCTGCCTTTACAGACAATAGACTGTCCCAGGGGGAGAAGGGGGGCTGCTACTCTGAATACTAATGAATGGGAGAGGTGAGAAGGAACTTACAAAACACAGGCAGACATTTTTACATGAGGAGATGAAGAGGAGAGCTAACAAAAAAGTAAGTTTGCGGGTTCTTACACAACAGCTGCATGTGCCTGTGTCATGTACACACAGTGCACATTGTTGGCATATGTTTTTAAAAAAAATACCTTTGCAAAGGTGAACAGAACCATAAATGATGGCAGAGAGATCTCTTTGATGGAGCCCCTAAGATATATGGATTCTACCAAATAAAGAACAGTGCGATGTGCGATCAATGCATCGGCACTGTGACGGGCAACGCACACCAGTCGATGTGCGTTTAGCTCAGTGGCGGGTGTGAATTGGTCCTAAATCATGACTTCTGCACTCTGCATTACATACTATCAACCTCTGCACTCTCTGTTACATACTACTGACCCCTGCACTCTGTGTTATTTATCTCTGACCTCTGAATTTGGTGTTGCTTATTACTGATCCCTTAACTCAACGTTACTTAATTGTGACCTCTGCATTACATACTGTGGGCCTCTGCACTCTGCATTACACACTGCTGGCCTCTGCTCTCTGTGTTACATGCTACTGACCTCTGCACTGTGCGTTACTTATTTCTGACCTCTCAATTTGGCATTACTTACTTCTGATCCCTGAACCCTCCGTTACTTAATCATGACCTATGCGCTACATACTTCTGACCTCTGCACTCCTGACCTCTGCAAATGTGTTTTATATATTACTGACCCCTGCACTCTGTATTACATACTACCGACCACTGCACTGTATGTTACCTACTGCTAACCTTTAAATTCTTCATAGTACTAACATAGTACTAACCTCTGAATTCTGTGTTACATACTACAGACACATGCACTCTGCGTCACTTAATCCTGACCTCTGAATTCTGTGTTACATATTACTGACCTCTGAACTCTGTATTACTTACTACGGACCCTAGCTGTCTGCATTACGTACTTCTGACTACTGCATTGAGTGTTACTTACTACCGATCTCTAGACTCAGCGGTTCTTACTACCAACCCCTGAAATCTACATTACTTACTACTGACCCCCGAACTCTTCATACCTTCCTTCCATTTTAATGGAGCTTCCCTAGGTTATCGCCTTAGAAAAAGTGCACTGCACTCTGGTGATCTTTGACCTCTTCATTGGTATTCAGATAGATCTCCACCTCTCCAGGGCTGCCTGTATTAGCCTTGTATGTGTCACTTACATTGTACAATAGCCCAGGTTATAATGGCATAGTTTGAATCTACTACTACTACTACTACTAATAATAAAAAACAATTATAATATATAATTTAAAAGTCATGGCCATATAGCAAATGTTCCAGGTCAGAAAGAGGAAAGTCCAGACATGTCACAGTAGCAGAGATACGACATCAGAGAGGAAGGAATTAACCAAGCACCTTGCAGAGGACGACTGTCAGAACAATCTGGAAAATCAGGTTCTACCACCTCCACAGTTCACCTTATTAGACATTCCAAGCCTCCACACTACAGGATGCCAGATGGAACACACAGCCATAGATGTCGTATTAGAAAAAAGGGTATTTGCCACAGGCCCTCAAGGACAGGGGTCCAGTAAATGACTCACAAATAATGGAGCTTGAATAGTGAGCTGTAAAGGGGTCTATATGAGCTTAGTTAAGCAGTTTTCAGGCTACCACTTCTTGGATCTGCTTGGCTTGCTTTTTGGACATGTGCACAGCATAAGAATTTGTTTCGGGTGAAACGAGTGAAAAGGGAAAACATTTTTTTATTTGTTTTGTTTGATGAAACGAATAATTATGCTGTTTCGGATTCAGAGACAATGAGCCTTTAAATCCCACCCCCCAAAAAAACCGTGCGGCAGCCATATTGCCCAGCGGCACGTTCTGCACATGCACGCCGCCATATTGGAGGCAGGGCGCATGACATCTCGCGCATGTATGGGTGCCGCCATTTTGGACGCAGCAAGATGGTTGTGCCCATACAAAATAATATATGCCTGAATATAGTTTTTTGTATATTAGTGCATATTATAATTAATTATTTCAGATTCGGATGAACTGCTGAATCAACGGAACTTCCTGATTCAGCAAGTTCGTCCAAATCCTTATGCACATGTCTACTTGTTTTGTCTTGACGTAGCTCAGCCTCTGAATCCCATTGCTTTTTAAAGAATATCAAAGGCTTGGCTTCACCTGTGTGATGTAGCTCATTTGAAAACCAATGGACTCTGTAACCACAAGGAAAGATGAGTAAAGGTGCCCATACATCTTTATCTGCAGATTTTCTGTGGTCAGATGGAAAAAGTGCAACAGATTGGCCCAGGTGGAGATTACTCCATCCATGCAGTTAAAGGAGAACTATGAGGTGAGTGCTTTTCACTTACCTCATAGTTCTAGCCGACCTGTGACAATGAGACTGTCACAGGTTGGCTCAGTAGATCGGGAAGTGAGCGAACACCTACCGGCGTTCGCTCACCTCCCGATCCTGTCACAGCTCTCTGCCGTGACAGGGGAGGGGCTGGATTCCCCCCTCCCTGCTCTGATCCGCCAGCGCTGACTGGCGGAACGGACAGGGGAGGGGGCGGGTACAGCTGGCTCTGCCTTTAGATAGGCAGAGCCAGCTGTCAGTCACGCAGCTGGGCGGATCCAGACATAATTGTCGGGATCCGCTTCAGCTGCGGCGTCTCAGTATACCGCGAGCTATAGGGGCATCTGCAAAGTTTTTGACTTCCTCTAAAAGTAGAAACCTCCTAAAAGTAGAGCTCCAGGAAATATAATTGAAAAGAACAGCAGGAGGTAAGTGTACTGTGTTAATAGAGAACTAAAGGTAAACCTTAAGGGTCAATGGAGTACAAGTACTAAATGTACTCCTGTGATGCAAACTCAGCATATGGCGGGCTATTGCTCATTTGCCGACAGCGCAGAGCTGCGCTGCAGCTGGGAAAAATCCTGACAATATTGTCGGGATCCACCTCGCTACATGATTGACAGCTGGCTCTGCCTCTCTAGAGCCAGAACCAGTTGTGCCCGCCCCTTCCCCTGTCTGTCCCTCTAATGAGCTTTGGAGGAATAGAGAGGGGATGGGGGAATCCCTGAGGGTGGAGCGGTGACTGTCACTACTCTCTGCAGTGAGAAGACTGTGAGCTGAGCGATCAACGGTTCATGATAGCTCAGCTCTCGATCTATAGATGCAGATCCTCTGCAGGGCTGGGGTGAGGCAGAGGCAGTAGACTCACCCACGTTGGGCAATGTACTGTGGGTCGCTCAGCATGGGTGGAAGGCTCTCCTGTCTCTGCATCGTCTGGCAATCTCTTGAACTATGCAGGACTGGGTTGTTAAAAGTGAAAACCCAGTCCTGCCGATCATGTTGGGAGAACGGCTGCCAAAATGACAGCATTGCTCCAATGATTACAAGGGGAGAGTCACACTCTCCTTGTTTAAACTGCAGTCCTGCTCTGCATTCATTTATGAAAAAAAAACTACTGTTATGTGTGGAAGAAGTAGAGGGCCTGCTTCATGTGTCAGAGTTGTTCTCAACTATGCTGTAAATGGTAATAAGTGCTAATGCACACGGGTGCCTGGGATAGCCACAACAGGAAATGAGAGGGAATCCCTCCAAAGAGGGAAATCCCTGCTGGTAAGCAGGGTCACCAGAACTAGTACCCCCATCCTGTTCTAGTGACCACCCTGAATTTGAGATTTTTACTTTCAGTGATAATAGTCACCAGGACAAATATAGGGGGTGAATCTCCATAATGGGGACACAGAAAGCAATTAAAACCCGATAGAGGTTCTAATCCCTCTCCACTCTATTCATAATTTTAAAAGGTTTTGGCTTCAGTTGCACCCCTAATGCAACGTATCTGTGTTATTTGAAGCAGTACAAAAAGGTTTACTTTTGATTTTAAATAAAAGTCAGTTTTATTTACCCGTTTATTACCCCCTTGTTACACTTTTTGGACACTAATTAAATAATTTCCTTTCCTGCTAACCTTAGCCGTTTTTTGCCTTTTTTATTTTATTTTATTTTTTACATTATTACTGCTCATGCTATTTTATTTTTATGTTTTCATTTATTTTGTTCATTTCTTTTTTTGTAGCATAAACTTTATTTAAACTGCGTACCTAAAATTTTTGAACGTTATTTTGGTGCCAAATAAACAGGACTAATTCTAAAATCAAATTAGCACATTATATCCGTAGTAACATTAAAATGATCGTTGCTCAATTGGAAAAAAACTGTAATTTCCAAGACCTGTGCTGGTATGACCACTGAACGTTCAGATGTGTCAGCTCCATCTATCCTTGTTTTGCATGCTAGAGGAACTTGTACAGGTAAAACTCTCCCAAAACTGTGCAGAAGGCATAGCAGTACCATTAGCCCAGTCCTTTTAATTGGTTCACTCTCTGCTTCCTGTCCCTGATATTTAATACATGAAATTAGTCTCTGTAACTGGCAACCCCATAGATTTCTGGTGATCAAAGCGACCAATGCCAAAAATTAAAGTGCTTCATTTGTTTTTCCAGTTCACATGTATTGTTATGTAATACTAAAATAAGCATTTCTTTGCTATGCGCCTCAGCCCCATCTAGTAACCATAATGTAGTATTACATGACAATACATTCAAACTGGGAATAAAACGTAATATGAACATTCATTTTTTATTTTATTCACGCAAAACGAACTTTTACAGATATTTGCAGGACCCTTTAGAAACAATTCCCTTTGTATGTCACATTTTCTTTAGCCTACAGTAAACTGCTGTTCCCACCATGAAAGGGCCAGTTGGTTGTGCTTACCTTCCAAAAGTTGATAGTCCCCACCTATACTAGAGGTAGGGCTGATGTTAAAGATCCACGCCAATCAGTTCTTGATTATTAAAAGCATTGCTGGATTGGCTAGCCCATTACAAAGAGATGTAAACTATAACTGAATGACGTTTTGTTTGCTAAAGCACCATCATAAACAGTTCTCATGTTAAAAAGACCCTTTTTGCCCAAATTCTGTTGCCTTTAGGAATGCAGTATCCTGACACCAGTGTGCTTTGTTTTTGAAGAGATGTAATAAAGGACGGACAAGCAGGCTGCATACAAGTGATCCCGGCGACATCGGCGAGATCACTTGTAAACTAACAAGTGGCTTCCCGGCTGTACATTTAGCCCTGCTTGCCCAAAACAGGGCCAAATGTAGGAAACAACTACCCCCCCGGCGTCCGTCTGCTCCCTGCCTCCCCGAGGCCAGGCCTCGGTTGGCTTTGTGGGAAATCCGGCCCTGCCTGCACCAGCTTTTATCCTCGGAAGGAGCAGATGTATGGCGAGCTGGCTATTCTTTGTTGTTCATAAATCATGTTTTAAAAAAAAAACGTTTTTCACCTTTTTTATTTCCATTCTTTTATCTCCTGCAGCCTCTTAGACAGGTTATCTCTAAACACATGCCCTCCTGGAATTGCTGTATGGCATTTCTCATGGTCGATTTCCTGATGGTGACAACAGGGGAATGTGCCTGTGCAAAGTGTGCAGAAACTGCCACTTGTAGCCTCTGTTGGAAGCCCATGTTGCAGACCATGCAACATGGGCTTCCATGTGACCATGCAGGAGCACAGTTAGGAGACAGGGACCAGTGTGCTTTCATCTTCCAGCAGGAAGTGTCTGAACAAGGATCCCTATGGCAGAATCACCAGGTATTATTTTATTTAAAGTTGCAGATTTAAGTCATACATACTACATAAAAAGTACAACATACTTTTGAAATGACATTAACATGCTAAATTTGATATCAGATTTTATTTCCCACAAGTTCTATAGCAATAGCAATCTTTTCATACATCTTGGAACCTTTACATCGCTGTGAACAGGTTGTGTAATTCATGGCTTAGGTATTTTGCTACAGGGCATGCTGCATTATAAATAAAATGTAAAAATAGCAAGTTGTGCCATGCTGATCAAACATGTTATTGCATTGGCTACACAGAGCTCAGCTTTGGCCAGAACAAATCATTTTTTATCAATTTATATAACCCTGACATATTCTGCAACACAATATTGAGTCCATAAGACAGTAAACTCAGTTACAGACACTACAATCTGGTGTCCCTACCACAGTCATAGACATACAAACTGCCAGCTTGGGCCGAAGTGTATTAACTTGCAGTATGCTTTTTGGGTTGTGGGTCAAGACTAACATGGTAGAAAATAAAAAAAACTACATGGGGAAAGTGTCCCAGCTAGGAAAAGTCAGTAAAGGATGGACACCGGCACTCCAAAGCAAGTTCAGTATGTGTTTATAAACGTACTAGTTGCAAGTAGAACACTCTATACAATGTTTCGGGGTCTCACTGGATCCCCTTCATCAGGCAAACAAGTGACTGTATCCTGATTTTGACATTACCCATATCAGCACCCAGTTTTTTCACCAACCTGACTAAGGTATTCATATTATTGTTCGCCTGATGAAGGGGATCCCGTGAGACCCCAAAACATTGTATAGAGTGTTCTACTTGCAACTAGTACGTTTATAAACACGTATTGAACTTGCTATGGAGTGCCGATGTCCATCCTTTACTGACTTTTCCTAGCTGGGACACTTTCCCCATGTAGTTTTTTTTATGTTCTACCATGTTAGTCTTGACCCACAACCCAAAAAGCATACTGCAAGTTAATACACTTCCATCCTTTACTGTTCCTTCCACTGACACTAGTGATGGGACACTTTTCCTCACACTGAAACCAACAATGAAGCCCTATTCCTTCGACTAATTCCAACGATGGGGCATTATTCCTCCCACTGACACCAATAGTGGGGCCCTATTCATTTCATTGACACCAATGATTGGGCCCTTTTTCTCCCACTGACACCAACAATGAGGCACTATTGCTCCCACTGTCACTACAGATGAGGCTGTTTCCCCACCCACCCTCCATTTTTGGAGCAGCGGCTCTGAGTGCGATGGGTACACGAACTGTAGCCAGCTGGGAAATGAACTCAAAAACCTTATACTAACTGCTAAGCCAGTGGGCTGATCCAAGAAACTGAAATAAGGTACTCTATAAGGGCAAATGTATTTGGACACCCTTATAATTATTGAGTTGAGGTGTTTCAATTGAAGAGTACTGTTAATGCTACAACGAACAAGAACATTTCAGACAATCGTGGCAACAATCCCAACCTTGTGGCAACAGTTTGGGGTAGGTTTTTTTCTGTTCCAACATTAATGTGCCCCATGCACAAAGCCAGCTCCATAAAGACATGTTTTAATGATTTTGGTGTGGAGGAACTCCAGTGGCTTGCACAGGGCCCTGACCTCAACTCTACTGAACAGCTTTGGGATAAATTGGAACACCCATTGGAAGCCAGGTATTCTTGTCCAACATCAGTACCTGACCTCACAGCAAAAATTCTTATGTTACACAGCGTTCTAGCAAACCGAATGTCAACTAGTCAAAGTCTACAGAGACTTTGTAACCAACATACTATAAATAATTGCAGGTAAAAGGACAAAAAAAAGTATTTTAAATGATTATTTGTAATGTTTTTACCTTTTCGTAAATTAATTTCATTCAATTCCAATGTGCCTGTGAAATAAGGCTGGCCATACATTTTGCAAATCTCAGCTGGTTCTTGATGAATGCAATGTGTCTGTGTCGCTGGGCCATGCTTTCAGTGGCAGGGTACACATGAACAAGGACACATGGTCTTCTAAGCATTGGCAGGGTCACTATATATACTTTATGCCTCACTGGGTGAATCTTCTCAAAGCTGGGAAGGACGCAGGACGGGGCACACCACTGGAGTTTTTGGGTGAAAAGAAGTCTTTAAAATGAGAACTATGGGGTTAGGGCTTTTCCCCAAAGTTCTCCTTAGGGTAACGGGAGGACACAAACTAGCGTCCTCCCGTCACCCTAAGCTCAGGATACCGCAAGCTACAGCTACAGCTTGCGGTATACTGAGACGCCGGAGTATACCGTGAGCTACAGCTCGCGCTATACTGAGACGCCACAGCTGAAGCGGATCCCGACAATTACGTCTGGATCCGCCCAGCTGCGTGAGTGACAGCTGTCTCTGCCTATCTAGAGGCAGAGCCAGCTGTACCCGCCCCCTCCCCCGTCCGTTCCGCCAGTCTGCGCTGGAGGATTGGAGTGGGGAGGGGGGAATCCAGCCCCTCCCCTGTCACGGCAGAGAGCCGTGACAGGATCTGGAAGTGAGCGAACGCCGGTATGTGTTCGCTCACTTCCCGAACTATTGAGCCGACCTGTGACAGTCTCATTGTCACAGGTCGGCTAGAACTATGAGGTGAGTGAAAAGCACTCACCTCATAGTTCTCCTTTAATTGAGATATCCTTCAGTCATGCCGGCCACACTCCTCTCTTCGCTGTCCGCAAGTTGCTGACCTGGCCCGCCCCTGACTATGTCTTGTCTGCTGTTCTGGTACCTAGCTGCTCGACCATTGCTGACCTGGCTACCAACTGGCACTTGTGCCTCTCCTGTCCTTGTCCATGTGTTCCACTTCCAGGGCTTCTTGAGATGCAAGAGAAGCCTTCCTCTTCAACTCAGACTCCCCTAAGGTATGTGGGTATGACATTTTTAATGTATTATAATACTTTTGGAGTACATTTTTATAGAGGTCCACACATTGGACCAAGAAGAGGAACTACTGAGGAGGAAGGAGGGACAGAGGGATTTGGCTCAAAAAGAGGAAGGGTCCTTTCAAATGAGGGACATTTTGGAACTAAGCAGAGACAGTTTTGGTTGTCAGCTTCACATGCCCCACTGGGAGAAAATACAAGTCCTCTGCTCATGGTGTCCTTGAGGGGGCCCAACAGTCCATAGCTGCAAGGCAACAAAGCTAACCACTTAACCATTTGTCTGCCAGGAATTCCAGCATCTGAACTGTAGTTTGCTTCTGTTAACACTTTGATAACCATACATCTGCAGGAGAAGATGGCTCAGAGGACTTGATTAGATAACCGAGAAAGTACAGCTAGAGAAAAGTAAAGGAGACCCACAGAATTCATCACAGAAAAGCCAAGGCAATTGGACAGGGACCATTATCCTGGATGATTCATTGGAGAGAGAAAGTGACAGTTATTGAGGAGGTTCTATGGTCTGGGATATAATGCATTTGATTCTGCAGGGACCAAGGAGGAATGAACTGGGAGATGGATGAGCTGAAAGGTGGGGACTGCAAAGAGAAATGCAGAGAGGAGGAGGAGGAGGAGGGGAAGGCAGCTAAAGCATTTCCTGTGTAAGAAGCCGCGGAGAGGAGGCATGGGGCAATACGCTAATAATAATACATTCTCAGTCTCACTCTCTGACCATTAAACTGTACTGGGAGAACAGGACATACCTTTTTACATTTGCTATTAGATCAGGAACACAGTGTATTTTTGAACAGCCTGTGTACTGTACTGTACTACTGAATGAGCTTCTCTAATTATATCGCTTATTGTCAATGTCAGGCTGTAAAATAATTTGAATGTCTGTTTTGGAGTATGTGGCTTGTCTTTTTTCTTTGCAATATTCGAGTTTAGTTAATACAGTTGTACTAAGAGCAATGCCTCATAGTAAGATCAAATCTATCATCTACAGGGATGCCAACCAGAAAAAAGTAATTTCAGGGAGGTGCCCTCTAACACCACCATCCGCAGGGGGAAAGAGAGCACCCCCTGAAATTATGGCAGATAGCAAAGAAGCTATTGCTTCCTGTGCTATCCCCTGCGGGTTTTTTTTTGTATTCTGACAGCTGCTGCCATCAGGATAAAAAACCCCCCAAAAAACAGCATAGGAATGAATAGCTAGATTGCTATTGGCTATTTCAATTTGCAATAGCCAATATCAAGCTTTCTATTGCACCCGCCCTCTGCTGCTGTCAATCAGCAGAGGAGGACCTGATAGAGAACTTCAGGTCCACCTCTGCTGATTGACAGCAGCAGTGGGCGGGTGCAATAGCTAGTTTGCTATTGGCTATTGCAAATTGAAATAGCCAATAGAAACCTAGCTATTCATTCCTATGTTGGGTTTTTTTTTTTCTCTGACTGACGGCGCCCGGCGACCCCGATGTCAGAAAAAGAAAAAAGAGAACCAGATAGCAGAACTCCTGGCATAGTGTGTCTAAGGTTTCCCATACACCTTGCAGTCATTGGACGTAAATTTTTGTCCACTGATCGAACCGTCGTATGATTTTCGTACGGCGGCCCCAACCTGCCCCAACCATTGCAGAGTTCAATTAGCAGTCTCTAGCAGAAATCACCTGGACAAATTTCGTTAATCGAAATTTCGTTTTTCGTTTGCGCACGAGCAGTGTAAAATCGTATGAATTTTGACGTACGACAATGCCACCAACCTTGCGAAAATCGTACGATCGACCAAAGTTTTCTAGCATGCTGGAAAGACAAACGTCGTACGATTGTACAGTATTTGCTATTGTAGACTCCCCATCATCCTTACGAATATCAGACAAAAATGCGATCGCAAACGAAAATCTGACAATATGCGTAAGGTGTATGGGCACCTTTACCCTTGCAGTAGGGCTACCCCTGCACTACAAGGGTTAAGTGCTCATTTTAGTCTAGGTGCTAAAAATGATGCATACAAGTAATCTTGGCGACATCGCCGAGATCACTTGTACAAAACAAGCGGCAGCTTCCCAGCTGTACATTTAGCTCTGCTTGCCCAAAGCAAGGCTAAATGTAGAAAACAACTACCCGCCCAGCACCCGGAACTGCATGTCCCAGGCATCGGGAGATAGGACTTTCACACACCTGCTGCCCCTCTACTTCCTACTGCCCCGAGGCCGGGCCTCGGTTGACCTTGTGGGAAATCTGGCCCTGGTTATAGTCACCCATTCCTCCGAGTTGGCTTGCTTTTAGACCCATCCCTGGAGCCTAGGTCCCCCTGTGCTGCAGAGGTCTAAGGATCCTTAAGACATCACGTTCTATACACAGTGTATTAGGACGTTAGGATGCCGAGGGACATTCCATCACTGCCAGCCGGCTCCGCGGGTCGGATGAATATAACTTTTTTTTTTAGCACCTAAACAAAAACGAGTTCTCAACTCTTGCAGTGCCGTGGTAGCCCCACTGCAAGGGTTAATTATACTTTTGCCCGGAGTTCTGCTTCAAAAGAGATGTGCATCCTGCCCTCTCAGTCCAGTTCTCTGTACCGGCATAACTGAGTAGCAGCCGCACCCCTAATCACAAGGGTCCCCCAACAGACTTCTAGCACTGAGGAAGAGAGGGGGGCATGGCTGACCATTCCTGTTAGATTACCAGTTCACTGAGCAGTGTGGTCAGACTCTGCTGCTTGTTGAGCTTTGCAGTCATATTTAGACACATGCACAATTCCTATAGCAGGAAAGTGGAGGTGAGATGATGAGAATGGAGGTTGCTGGTACAATGTCTATAGGACTGAACATCTAATACTGGTGTGCTCATTTCACCGGATGCCAATGCATAACATTGTAACAAATGTAACGACAACTATGTAAAAACACCAAAACAATAAAATGAGAGGCTACATAACAAAGCAAAATACAGACAGAGCAGGAAACATGATAAACATTCTCTGTCTCATGAAGTGTTATAATAATGCAGTATTAGAGATTTGTAGACAACATATTAAGAATCTATCTTAGAATAGCTTTCCCCTTCGTCACTACTATGCTAGCAGGAAATACTTTAAAGTGCATGTCGCCTACACAGAACCAAACAGATTTTGTGGGTGGGGCCAGTTATTCATGAGACGAGAGGCGATCGCTTCACCAGCAGCCAGTAACATAGCAGACCAGGAAGCTGATCCCTGCATTCATATAAATGTTATAGTATATACAGTGTATACAGAGATACAGCACCAATACATAATGTAAAGTGCAAGATAATATGTACAGCAGTACATCACAGGGTTCAGTGCATACAGAGATACAGCACATAGTAACCAGTATATAATGTACAGTGTATACAGAGATACAGCAAAGGGTAACCAGTATATAATGTACAGTGTATACAGAGATACAGCAAAGGGTAACCAGTATATAATGTACAGTGTATACAGAGATACAGCACATAATAACCAGTGTATAATGTACAGTGTATACAGAGATACAGCACATAATAACCAGTATATAATGTACCTTGTATACAGAGATACAGCACATAATAACCAGTGTATAATGTACAGTGTATACAGAGATACAGCACATAATAACCAGTGTATAATGTACAGTGTATACAGAGATACAGCACATAATAACCAGTATATAATGTACAGTGTATACAGAGATACAGCACATAATAACCAGTATATAATGTACAGTGATATCCCTGACACATTGGGATGGGCTTATTGAGGCTATTCCACAATATTTGAGGGGCCCAATGGAGATTTTGTACCAAAGACCCCATGGTATTTTGCTATGCCTTTGGAACATGGGCTGGACGAGTGGTTGGTAAGCTCAAGTGAGTGACTGTGAGCCTAGGATACGGGTCACAAGGCGCGCCCTAGGGCAGGGGTGGGCAAACTCTGGCCCTCTAGCTGTTGTGGAACTACAAATCCTACGAGGGATTGCATGATTCTCACAGCCACAGAAATGACTCCCAGACACAGATGCATGATGGGATTTGCAGTTTCACAACAGCTGGAGGGCCGGAGTTTGCCCACCTCTGCACTAGGGGGTTCATTTATAAAAGTTTACAGCGGGCAGATGACGATCGCATGGCACTAGCACCCCTACATAGTGCTGATAAGTATAGAAAATCCCTGTACTCGGCAGCGCCATCTAGGGGCAAAAGTGCCGCCCGAACGGCATAGCCGGGTAAAACTTTTCTAAAACAACCCCTAGATACCTATTAACAATCTTCTAAAGAAAATCAGTCAGGACTGGGCTTACGCATACAAAAACGGCGTCCAAAAGTGATTACAATTGTGCTGGCTTACTTCCCTTCTTTAGCTTTAGTGTCTTTGTCCAAATCTGACTCTTCTCCTTGGCAGTCTATCAGTTGCTTCCCTGACCGCCTACTCCCAGATCCTAAAGGTGGCCATACACCTTACGATTATCGCACTATTATTTTCGTACGGTGATCGAACCGTCGTTCGATATTCGTACAACTGCCCCATCATGTACAGACCATTGTGGATTTCAATTAACTTTCGTTAGCAATATCACCTGGCCGAATTTCGTGGATTGACAGAACGGATTTTCGTTTGCGCATGAGCGAATCCATCAAATTTCGTACGAATCGATACGTTTTTTAGGTTGCTGGAAAGACAAAAGTCGAACAGTTGTACAGTAATTGTGGTTGTGCACTTCCCATCAACATTATTTACGAAAGCGCGATCGCAGACGAAAATCGCGTGATAATCAGGAGGTGTAGGGGCACCGTAAGAGTGCCGACCACAGGATTACTTTCCCCCTGCAAGGCAGACTGGTGTTGGGTATGTCTGTAGAGTGCCTTCTTCATCCCATAGGCACAAGCATACACTTTCGCCTCTATGTTTGCGCCTCAGTCGGTTGTTTGGTAGGACCCATAATGGCCATTTCCCTTGGCCCATTTCTGCTTCAAGCTTAGACTCTGGTGCATCAGTAGGAGGATGCACAGCAAAGAATGATGTGACCAGAGACTGCAGTGCTTCCAAAACGTACTATGCTTGACATGCCAATTCTAGTGGGAAAGCTCGCGTTTACAAAGGGTCAGAGAGCTCGGGGTGCGGTTGGAGAATTTTCTGGACATGTGCGATTCGTTTCGTTCCGAATCGAAATTCGGACGAATTTTCGGAAATTCGGACATTCGGATGTATCCGAATTCCGAATGACAGACATAACGAATGCAAACAAATCCGAATTTCCATTTCCAAAATTCGTTAGCGGTAGTTCGAACGTTCGTTTCGTTTTCGGTTCTTATTCGTTTCGTTCGTTGGAGCAAAGTGACATTAGAGAAGGAGAAAAATATTTTTCCCCCTCAAATGTCACTTTGCTGCAAACAAACGAACGAAACGAATAAGAACCGAAAACTAAACGAACGTTCGAACTACCGAATTTCGTCCGAATCCGAATTGACTTTCACACCCGAATCCCGAAAAACGAAATAACACAAATCCGAATTTAAAACGAAACGAAACTAAACAAATTTTTTGGCAGTGCACATGTCTAGAATTTTCTATATAATGCAGTTATGCTAGTGGTGGGAGCACTCACCATAATGTGCACCACATACTCACACATTATGGCAAACTCAATCTTGCCATACATTGCTTGAACTTCAGCCGCGTCCTGCTGACAGACTGAAATTTGAGCTGTGTGTGGTCCTGTTGGCATCACTGAGTTACACAAAAGTTCATATTCCAAATAGAGTGTGTCCAAATGAGCCGGACCTAAATTTGTCGGCTGAACGGTGACTTCTGCCAATCGGTTGCAGTGACTGTTCAACTATTCTGACAGCTGCAGTGTTCATCTGTCTGAATACAATACCCCAGCAGGGAAGATTCCCCCCATCTACACTGTTTTACACGAATGGGGGAAATCGAGCATTGTTTGGCCAGCTTTACTTCTGAATGAATGCTGCTCCTGCAACAAGAGCTCCATGCTCTCCACAGCTGTCACCTCCATTTTGTGGATGTTTCAACACATTGCATCTTCATTCTTTGGCCATGGGACAGCAAGCGATTGTCTAATGTATAACCAGCTTCAGTTGATCTGATTGTACAATATCCATACAATCTACTTTAGATGTGCCAAAACTATGTAATATGAGGACATACATAAAAAACCCGTTCAATCGGTATCTAATCAGGCAGCTCCTTACACCATAGTTCATAATAGGTCTGAGGTCCCCTTCACAGGGGCAATCTGATCAGGTCCATCTGTAAAAGGTGCCCATACACTGCGATCGTACGAGAATCGTGCAGTGTATGGAAGGCGTGCAACCGTTTCTAATGTACGGTCGCACCACTTTTGTATATCGAGCATGTTGGAAAACCAGCCGAGAATCGTACGATTTTCGGCTGGTTAACATGATAGAGAGATCACTGCCGAACGGGCCGGTGTGCGCACGCGCACACTGCCCGTTCAGCATTGCAGTCATCGGAAGCCCGCCCCTCAGGGGGGCGGGCTTGCGATGATCGCAAGTACAATCTGCCTGTCCGAGATGGGCAGATCGTACGTTTTTTTAAGTACTTTACAACCCTTGCAAGACAAAAGTCTTGCGAGGGTTGTAGAGTGTATGGGCACCTTAAGTTTTTTAGGTGGATCTGATCGGAAGCCCAATGTTGCTCTCAAGTCAACTAGATCTAAACGGATGGGTGTCCATTTACATCTGATTACCCTGACTCCGTCTAGTTCCAGTGCACGGACCCCTTCTAATCGTAATGGACGGCACCCGTGTGAAAAGGACCTAAAGAGATTGTACAATTTGATTGTATAGTGCATGGTCAGCTTTTGTTGCACTATCTCTGGCATCTTACAGATGCCGAAAGTGTATAATTCTCTTTGAAAAAATGGTAGAAAAAGGGGAAAGGAGTTTTCATGGCAGAAGAGACAAAACAAAAAACAAACAAAAAACCGATGGCATCTAGCAAAATTTTTTTTAACTTCAGGTCCATTTCAGGGTGACCTCAGTGGTTTTTCTGACCCTGGCCTTATATTGTGGATAGATGTAGAAGTCCACTAACTGATTAATGGTACTTGTTCCTTGCAATTGCTCCTGATCACTATGGTGTATGCGGAGGATACGAACATTTATTGCTCTGAGACAGGGATAGACAAACCCCTGCCCTTCAGCTGTGGTGCAACTACAAATCCCATGAAGCATTGCAAGACCCTGGCAGACACAGGCAGATGCGTGAGGAATTTGTAGTTTCACCACAGCTAGGAGGGCCAGAGCTTGCCTACCTCAGATCTAAGAGGGTAACCTTATTTGTGTGCAGAGAGTTCCTGTAATTACGCCATTCCTCTACAAGGCTCTGGCACGTCCTTACAGCCGAGGCACTGACACAATGTGGTGCAATTTGGAGAAGAAAAAAAAAAAAGTAGAAGAAGGACTCAAGAATGTTTTAAGTTTTACTGCAATCAATTTATTGCAATTTTACACCAATATCCATATTAGTGTTCACTATTTTATTAAATCGCTTAACTTCTTACATTTTACAGAGCCAATGTATTATAAGGCATTTAGACTTTAATCTGTTTTATTTTTTTTCAAAATGCATACCTGTCAGCCATACACAATGGACGTGCCATTTTGGCAGCCACTAATGCTGAGAACAAAACACAGCCTAGCATAATTCAATAGAAACCAACAGCATCATCGTGGTGGTACACAATAATGATACTGGTTCCTAGTGAACTGATTGGCTGAATATAACACCGCCATTATTTATATGGCCGACAGGTAGAGTTTCAGCTTCTACAGGAATTACTTCCATCTTGTTCCTGTAAAATGTAAGCACGCGGTGGGGCTACCAGTGGATGGAGCAGTTACACACTGGCGTAATCCTTGGATAGGGTGACGCTCTTCCCATCATATTCATTGGTCTTCAGGCACCGAAGGAAGAAGTGGCTGAGGTCATGAGTGGATATCACATTACCTCCTCGTTCCTCTGACACTTTGTAATCTGTGGTGAGTGGCTTATCAGCTGTACATTGAGTGAGAGACAAAAGAAATAGTGTCAGGCACATGGTTCCCAAAACAAATAGAGTCACCATGTCAATTGTCTGTCAAGAGGGTCAATCTACAAAAACAACACCTTTCTCCCAATACTACAACCAATGGTAGTAGTACTACCGATAGTAGTACCAATGATCTACTACCCAATACAACTTATACAGCGACTGGACCTTAATTCACTTAGTACCGAACACCATACTGTGAAAGTGGAGAGTAGCGGGAACTGGTACTTAGGTGCTGTAAGTGGATCTTCTTCCCATGATGAAGGTTTTAGTATGTTGTAGGCATGTCAAGTTTAAATACCTACCCTGGCCTGCAGGATGATTGTAAGTTACAATGGCAACACTAGAATAATAGCCTGGGGGAGAGTCAAAGTGATCCTGCCACCAACCTAAAAAAATGCATGTAAAAATCACAGAAAAGTAATTACTTTAAATGCTCACTATGAGCTTCGTATAAAACTTCCACCCAGCTACCATTTGCACAGATGGCGCGGAATTTTTTATATTTATTAGTGCCATCTCGGGGTGCTAGTACCACGTGAAGGTTCATTAATGAAGCACATAGTCTTTCCTTTTCAGAAAGGATTTTTTATTCAACTGCAATGTGCCTTTGAACTGGCTAGAAAATTTGACTGCTCCAGTAGAGTCAATTCCTTAGCATAGCTCCCTCCTACTTGCACATTAGAGTCCTCTCCTCTTCTTGGAGTGTTAAAATTCTGACTGTGTTGGCCGATTTCCTCTGCCCCATCCCCTCCTTAAGTAACCTTTTAAGCTCGCTCCCGTGATGAACTACAATCTCACATTTAATTTACAGTACTAATTTGTATTGAGATTGTAGTCCATCACGGGAGCTTGGAGTGGTGGCTACTTTACAACACACACAGGGACCATGGGGAACAAAAGTAGCCCCCTCCAGAAGGAAGGACAGTGTCAGCACTAATTCAAAAATGATTTGAGGATCTACAGCCGAGTGATACACAAATAAGATACATTTTTGTTAATGGGAAAGGTATTTGAATGCATTTTTAAAGTTTAACTCCTGAGTTTATGGTCACTTTAACTTGGAGTGTAGGGTAGTTTCACTTTAAATGGAACCAGTCAGGACATAAATAAGGAAGTTGTCATAACCGATGCCTTTAAAACCAAGCTGGTAATGGCAGCTCATTTATTTCTATCCGGAGGTTTTCTTTACTCTGCCTATACAGTGAGTGCTTACATTGGCCAACCCAACCTGGACTGTGAGGTTTCATCTTTACAACATACAGCTGTACCTACACGGGAGGGAATATTTAAGTGAGAGATGACTATACCTGCATTAGGACAATTTTTCTACTGTTCTCCATAATTGCATTAGTGCCTAACTTATACCAAAAGTCCCATAATAAATGAAACAGCTGAATGATGACTGCATATACAAAGACATGGGAGCAAGTAATCTGACTTTTTATACCACCTGTCCAGTGTCCAAGGAAAGGACAATCAGTAGGGGATTTGTTTGCTCTGTAGACACTGACCCAGGGTTCAGCAATTGAAACAGCTGCATGATGACCACATACACAAAGACGTGGTATCCTATACACTGGCCCATGACTCATCAATTCTAGCTCATGCTGTGGTAGTAGGTATGATGTTTTCTCTCGAACTGTGAATCTTAATTCCCACATCCCCTGAAATGCAACAAATCACTAAGAAAAATACTGCTAACACTCCTGGCTCTCATAGCAAGTCTGTGCTACTCAAAAATCCACACTTTTCCTCTTCCCATGGGATGGGCCTCTGTAGTTCATTTAGAGTAACCAAGATGTCAACTTCATGGCAGATAGAGGTCTAGAGGTCATGATCAAACCAGGTTTAAGAAGAAGAATCAGCCATGCAGGACCAAAGAGCGGGGCCTAGATGTGCTGATCCCTGCACTTATTATTGTGCAATGAACTGTAAAACCAGCAAGGATGTGTCAACATTTAGGACGAAATACTACAATCACTAAGAAAGCACTATAGGAGGGCAATAAATGTCCCCATCCTGCCTCTGATCATGATGATCAGGCATTATGACATGGAGGTCTTCCAGCTTGCTAGAAAAGTCACGGTGTCATCCTTTCCTCTTCTCAATAATGAAAGGAAAGTGTTAATCGTGTGTACTGCACTTCAACCTGAAAGGGAAGTTACATGAGAAAGAGCAGCAGGTCCTGGAGCTACAAATGACCAGCTGATATCTAGTTGCCTGTACCCAAAAACCTGTGGCTAGCCTTAGGGCCTGTTCACATGTGTCTGTTTACTTAGAGAGATCATACATATTTTTTCCCTTTAAAGTAAAACATTTTGCATTACCATGCGTATAAGCAAATCTGTTCATTGCTCATATAAGGCAAAGCAACACATTATAAGCCCCACTCCTCTCCCCAACAGCACATACTCACCATCCTTTGTACCCTAACTGCTCCATTTAATCAACAGGCCCTAAGATAACACCAGGTACTACTGGGTACGTGGAAGCATTTGCCTCACTCTTTGTGGCAGGGCTGGGGCAATCACTGATCACTGTCCTATGGAGCCAGCCCATAGTCCTATGCAAGCCAGAATTACTTATAGCTTCTGCTCCCAGGAGCCCAACAGAGAGGCAATAGAACAGGGGTGGGGAACCTCCTGCTTTCCAGCTGTGGTGAAACTACAAATTCCATGAAGCATTACAAGATTCTCACAGCCGCAGGCATGACTCCCAGAGACAGATGCAGCATGGGAATTGTAGTTTCACCACAGCTGGAGGACCAGAGGTTCCCCGCCCCTGCAGAAGTGCAAAAGGGAAGGTGAGATTGTGCTGATGGGGTGATTGGAGATTAAAGTGAACCTGTTGCTTTGACCTGCATAGACATAGCACAGGTTCACTTTAAGCAGGGCCACTGAAATGGACAATAAAACGGCATCAAAAATGTGTATACATTAAAAGAAAAAAACTATCCCTAAATGCTTCTATACTACATTGCATAACCTGTAAACAAAAGAAGCATGTTAATCCATTCTAAAGTATGCGGTCAATCCACACAGTAACACATATTGTGAACCCGTATTACTGCATGTGCATAGTGCGATTAAGCCCTGCATGCGCATAGTGTGTTTAAGTCACCTGCAATGTGTGGAGGGAGCACAGCCACATAGTCCAGTCCGGAGTCCTTCAGGACCTGGTGCATCCGGATGTGATCCTCCGTCACCGGCAGAAGACGAGGGGGGACTTTAGCAATGTCCCATAGCAGAAAGGCTTGAAAAAGAACACAGAAATGGTTGCAGGAATCATTATGGACAAACATATCAAAACATTCCTATTCCATGCATTTATAAAATAGGAAACATAGCAATGTTGTACGTATCAACAAATCTTGGCAGTCTTTTTCTAATATGCATTTTCAGAAAGCGGTCAGGAGTGGCAGTCCCAATATCTCTCTTTTTTTTTTTTTAAATTTCTTTATTGATAAACAGCTCAAAATGTGTACACATAAAGAGGGTGCGGCGTACCGCCCAAAACGTAGTGCAAAAGATAATATCACATTCCTGAGTCACGCAGGGATACAACAGCGGGCCTGCTACTCATAGATACACATTCTGTTTAACAGGTATAGTCCGCAGCACACGTGAGTCAACATACTGAATTGGTAACATATACAATGTGTTACAAAACATCACTGGTATCATCCTTCCACATCTTGGTATATTAACATTTCCACCGCCTGTGAAACCATAGTAAACTAAACATTCGCGGTGTGATGGTGGATTTTCCACTTGTGCGCTACAGGGTGAACTCCTGCAGCGAAGAGCGCCAGGAGTTTATCCTATATCGTTTTGTCAGAAAGTAAACAAGTGGGGGATGGCCACCATGACCCGCAGATATGTATCAGAGTAACGGAAATGGAGCCATGCACCCCAGGTTGAGCAGAAGCGCTCCCCGGAGATATGTACAGTCGAGGTGAGATCCTCCATTCGATATACATCATTGATCTTCTCAAACCACATGCGCCTGGTAGGGGGAGTGGTTTGCCTCCACAGCATAGGGATGCACGCCTTGGCAGCAGAGACCAGGTGAATAGTGAGAGACCTCTTGTATTTGGTAATGGGTGTGGCCGACATGTGTAGTAGGTAGGTCGCAGGTAGGTCACCCAGGTCAGCCATGGTAAGTTGATTTAAGGTTTCCCTGACAGTATCCCAGAAGGGTCCGAGCTTGGGGCAAAACCAGAAAATGTGGGACATCGTTCCTCTCCCTACCTCGCATCTCCAACATGTGTATGGCACTAACGGAGTGGGGACCCTGTACCACCTGGACAAAATTTTGTAACCCTGTTCTTGAGTCTGATTGGCTATAGAGGCTTTGTGGGTGGCCGATAGAGCTGTGGCCCGTTGCTCCCCCGTGAACACTTGGCCCAGCTCTTCCTCCCATTTCTTCAGGAATGGGGGACAATAGTCCTGTGGGGGGGATATCAGCATCCCATACAGGGTCGCAATCACATGTCTTAGTGGTTGTCCTTGTTGACATAAGGATTCAAATGGCATTAGGTCTCGTGTGGGCAGCGCAGAGTGGGGGATCGCCATCAGGAAGTGCCGCAATTGCATGGCTGCCCAAGTGCTGAGGGGGGGATACTAATGCGCTAATAGAGGCTTGGGGTAGCCATTGTCCGCTCTCAAAAAGATCTAATAAGCGAAACTTATTTGCCTTGTATAAGTCCTTAAAGCGCGCATCGTCCATACCAGGGCCGAAGTCCGGATCTCCCAACACAGGGGTCATGGGTGATGGGAATGGGGAGAGGGGTGTGTTTTTGAATGTCTCCCGGGCTGTTCTCAGAGTCGCTCCTATAGTGGGGTGTGACATCAGGGCCGGAGTGAGTGGCACCGTAAGCCACGGTAGGCCCTCCAAGGGCGTCCCATGGTCCTCCAGTTCCATCCTCACCCATTGTTTACATTCTTGGTTACAAGTCCAATCCACTACCCTAGCGAGGTGGACCGCCCTGTAGTACATATGGATGTCAGGGAGGCCCACTCCACCGTGTTGTTTCTGCAGTGTAAGAATTTTATTCCCGATCCGGGGATGGCATCCTGCCCAGACAAACGTGGTGAACAAGCATCGCAATTTATGAAAAAACCCTGGTGGTAAGTGAATGGGTAGGGCCTGCATCGTGTACAGTATTTTCGGGAGGATTATCATCTTGATTGAGCTGCATCTGCCAAACCATGTCAGATACAGCCCATTCCAGCGTGAGAATTCTTGGCTAATGTGGAGAAGTAAGGGAGCATAGTTGGTAGAGTACAAATTGATAAGGTCTGGGGTGAGCATAGTCCCCAAGTATTTAATGTGGGCAGTAGCCCAATGAAATTGGAACCGGGTTTTAAGTAGGGAGACCATAGTTGCCGGTAGGGTAATGGCCAACGCCGCGGATTTACAGAGGTTTATCTTAAAGTCCGAGAGGTGACCGTAAAGTTCGATGGTCCAAAGCAAATGGGGGAGTGAATGTAAGGGGTCGGGCAAAAAAAAAAGTAGATCATCTGCACAGGCAGCTATCTTGTGTTCACCCGAGCGTTTGGAAAAGGCCAAGATATCCCGGCTAGAGCGCACAGGGCATAAGAGTGGTTCCAGGGTGAGGACAAAAATGATGGGGTATGGAGGGCACCCCTGTCTGGTCCCGTTACTGAGTGAGAAGTATCCAGAGCGGGTTTCGTTAACATTTACCGCAGCCGTGGGACATGAGTAAAGCGCAGTTATCCACTTATGCATATTGGGGCCCAACCCTATGTGATCAAGAACGGCATGCATGAAGGACCATCGAACCCGGTCGAAGGCCTTCTCCGCATCCGTGGACAGGAGCATCAAAGGGGTCCCTCGTGAGCGAGCGTTATGTACTATATTCAGAGCCCTGATAGTGCTGTCTCTAGCCTCTCTCACAGGGATAAAGCCCACCTGGTCATAATGGACGAGCTGCGGCAGGACCGGTAGCAGGCGGTTGGCCAGTATCTTGGAAAACAGCTTAAGATCTACATTGAGCAGGGCAATCGGACGGTAACTGCCACACTGAGAGGGGTCTTTGTCTGGTTTCGGGATGAGGGTAATGTGAGAGCGGAGGAGGTCGTCAAGAACGACTGCGCCCGATAGTATAGTATTGAAGGCCGTTACAAAATGCGAGTTAAGGGTCTCAGAGTAGGTTTTATAATAGGTCAGGGTATAACCGTCCGGCCCAGGGGCCTTCCCTGTCTGTGCCTGTTGTATGGCCAATGTAAGCTCTTCCTCTGTGATGGAAGCCTCCATGGCCAACCGTGCCTCTGCACAGAGTACTGGCATTCCTTATCGTAAGAGGAAGGCTCGCGTTGCGGTGGGCAAACCCGGAGAGAGATCACGACCCCCAGGGGGGTGCAAGTTGTATAGTTCTTGGTAGAACCGAAGAAACTCTCCGGCCATGGCCTGAGATGTACGAAGTTTAACCCCGGAGGCTGAGACAATAGAGGAGATAAACTGTCTGGGTCTCTGACATCTTAGTGCCCTAGCTAGTAGGCGACTGGGTTTGTTAGAGTATTCATACATAGTTCTCTTACCACGCATGAGGCTCCTTTTGAACTTGGTGAAGAGTAGGGTGTTGAGGTCTTCTCTGACCTTCAACAACTCCTGGTACGTCTGTTGTGCAAGGGAGCTCTTATGCTGCATCTCAAGCTGATGGAGGTGTGAGAATAGACGGGTGCTTTCCGCTAGGCGGGACCGCTTGAGTTTCGCCCCCTGCCGCATGAGGATACCCCTCATGATACATTTATGTGCTGCCCATACAGTCAACGGAGGGGTAGGCGTTAGTGGCGAAGAAGGAGCGGATCTCTTGGGCGAGGGAAGCTCTAAACCCAGGTTCCTGTAGCAGGGACTCGTTGAGTCTCCATGAGGAACAGGTGGATCTCGATCCTGCTAGATCTAGCGTGACGTGAATGGGGGCATGGTCGGAGGTGAGTATAGGGGCTATGTCTGTCGATATCAGTGTCTGTATGTCTTTATGTTGGACAAAGAAGTAGTCTATTCTAGAATAGGTATGGTGGACTGGAGAAAAGTAAGTGTAGTCGCGTCCATCAGGGTTAAGAAAGCGCCAAGTGTCGGTCAAGCAAAGCGAATGTAATTCCTGCTTCAGCTTGCTCAGGCATGTGTATGATAGATGGGACGTGCCCCTGGCACATCTACTAGGGGGTCTAGGGCGAAGTTGAAATCCCCCCCCAGGACCAGGGTGCCCTCCATAAAGTCTGCCAGTAAGGGTAGAACCGATGCTAGGAAGGATACCTGTTCTGTGTTGGGTAGGTATACATTTGCAAAGTGTACACACTTCCGTTGATTTCCCCCTTCAGGAAAAGGTATCTTCCATTGGGATCTGAACAATGGGCTCTATACAACCATGAGACCGACCTGGAGACCAAGATGCTGACCCCCTTGGATTTAGATATCGGAGAGGTGCTGTGATATACCACTGGATAGTCTCTGCTGCCAAGTGCGGGCACCCTGTCACTCCTAAAGTGTGTCTCCTGTAAAAAGACAACCTGTGAGCGCATTGCCCTCAGATTTGCCATCAGCCTGTGCCGTTTCTCAGGGGCACCGAGGCCCCGAACATTCCACAAGGTAAATTTGAGAGAGGTCATGACCACTAACCCGGCCGTCAGCTGTTCCCGGGTGGGCAGTGGGGTACGAGGGGTGAAAGAAGGGAGGAAGGGGGACAGGGATGGAGAATTGGAATAGGTTTAGGAGGGAGATGTCAGGCTAAGAGGGTTAAGAGGAGAGAGTCAGAAGCGAAAGGGGGAAAGGGAAGTAAGGGGTCGTTGAAGAGTATTTCTCCAACCGTTGTTGGTACTATACTTCCAAGCTATCTCTTTTGGTTATAAACGAGATAGCGGGCCTATTGGGGG
>NW_017306854.1:212607-227272 GCF_000935625.1 Nanorana parkeri | reverse complement strand
GGTCGCACTCCGTAACACACTGGAGTTTTAGGGAAGAGATGCGGAGATGCGCCCCCCCCCGGCACACATAGTGGCGTAAAATAAACAAGTATAAACAAAACTGTCCGTGCAACATATGTACTAACCATATCCTAAGTGACACAAATAGATAGAAAATTTCAAGAAGCGTGTCCCCCGTAGGGAGCTCCCGCCCCCCCCAGTCGGTGGATCCGTAACCATATATAGTGAACGTGTGGCTTAACTTGAGCCTAGACTGTCCGAACCCCTCAGCGAGGCGTCCCAGGCCATCCCGGATCAGACATCTACACACCCCCCCCCCGGATCCCCAAGATCGTATCGGAGTCCATTACCCAGTCAAGGGTCCGGTGGAGGGGGGGGGCCTCCATCTGGGAGCCAGGTATGTGCGCCACCACAATAATTAAAGACAGTTAAACATAGGTAAATAGCCTATACTCGTAAAGGTAAAAAAGGATATATGGATCAGTCCACACTGGGTTGCTGGGGTCTCTCGTCGGGGATGGTTCAGGCTTCAGGCTGTGACCGGGCCGGCCTGAATGGGGACTGGGAAAATGGTCGCTGGCGACCTCTATAAGACCGGGGCTGGCGTTGCATCCTGGGGACCTGGGTTGGGCGATCCAAAGCAAAGTCCAGCCAGGACGGGATCGGGATGGCATCCGCCTCCAGGAACTCAAACAACGTTGGCAGCTGGTCAGGGGTGTGTAGGGCAAAGATCGAGTCTGCTTTACTCACTATTAGGTGTCCCCAGCGGTAGACGGCCCCGGATGTGCGGATCACCTCTAGTAGGGGTCTCAGGTCTCTGCGCATACGAAGCGTATGGCGTGAAAGGTCCGGAATTATAGGCACTTGGGCTCCATCAAATTCCATGGGCCCCATAGCCCAGGCTTTCCTCATGATTTCCTCTTTAATGGAGAAAAAGTGAACGTGGCAGAGGACATCCCGTGGGGCACTCGCCAGTGGGCCTCGCATACCTTGCACCCGATCCAGTTCCAGGGCGTCTGTAGGTGGCTTTCCCAAATAATGGTTCAGGATTGCCAACACTGTCGCGCGCAGATCAATCCCAGTCGAGGCTTCAGGTATGCCCTTGAGACGAATGTTGTTTCTTCTGTTGCGGTTCTTGCTGTCGTCTAATTGAAGGCAGGTGGTCACCATCTGTTGCTGCAGGCGGGCTGAGGAGGATTCCAGGGTGGCCACTCGGTCCTGAAGGGAGGAGGTGGTTGACTCCACAAGCTCCACTCGACCTTCCACTGGAGCCACCTGGTTTCTGACCTCATGTACTTCCTGGCGCATGGCAAGTACTATCTTGTCTGCCAGCGAGTCCAGGTCCTATTTTATGGGGAGGAGCGGCAGAATAGCGCGCCAGTCTCCGTCCGCCCGTCCGTGGGTCTCCGGCTGTGAGGTACCAGGCATCGGTTCAGGTGAGGGGGTCCCACTCAGGAACACTGGGGTAGCGATCGGAGAGGGTGGTGGGCTCAGAGCACATGCACGGAGAGGGAGGATTAAAGTCTATGGGTCCACTATGTTGGCCGAAGGGCTGCAGAGCTCCTCAAATGTGCATCTTCACGCCGCCATGTCCAAGCCACGCCCCCCATATCTCTCTTAAGAAATAAATAAAAATGATATGTAACATGCATGCAGTAGATTCAGTGATCCAGGTAATGAATCATTTAGTGAACTCAAAAAGGAAAATGAAAACAGGAAAACAATGCATGTTGAGGCTTATATCGGCTGAATAGTGTAGTTTAGGCAAATCACAAACTAAAGTTGTGCTAGACCAGGGGTCCAAAACTTTCTAAACAAAGGGTCACTTCACTGTCATTCAGATCTTGGGGGGCCAATTTGTGACTAGTGGGAGTGTTCAATTCCCCAACGTCAGTGGTCAGTAGGGATAAACAAATCCACAGACTTAGTGGTCAGTGGAAGTAAAAAAATAACAAAAGGGTTTGGCTGTCAGGAGTAAAAAACAAATTACCTAGTGCTTGCGGTCAGTGGGAGGAGGAATAGTTCCCCATTGTTGGTGTCAGTGGGAGGAATAGTGTATCATTGTTGGTGTCAGTGGGAGGAATAGTGACCCTTTGCCAGTGGGAGGAATAGTGTCCCTTTGTCAGTGTCAGTGGGAGGAATAGTGTCCCTTTGTCAGTGTCAGTGAAAGGAAAAAGGGTTCCATCGTCGGTGTCAGTGGAAGAAATAGTGGCCCTTTGTTGGTTTCAGGGGAAGGAAACAGTCTCATCTGTAGTGACAGTGGGAGCAATAGTGCCTCATAGTTAGTGTCAGTGGGAGAAAAAAGGGCCCAATCATTGGTGTCAATGAAAGGAATAGGGCCCCACTATTGGTGTCAGTGGGAGGAATAATGCCCCATCGTTGGAATTAGTCGAAGGAATAGGGCTTCATTGTTGGTTTCAGTGTGAGGAAAAGTGTCCCATCACTAGTGTCAGTGGAAGGAACAGTAAAGGATGGATACCGGCACTCCAAAGCAAGTTCAGTACGCGTTTATTAACATACTAGTTGCAAGTAGAACACTCTATACAATGTTTCGGGGTCTCACAGGATCCCCTTCATCAGGCAAACAAGTGACTGTATCCTGATTTTGACTTTACCCATATCAGCACCCCGTTATTTCACCAACCTGACTAAGGTATTCAGATCACTTGTTTGCCTGATGAAGGGGATCCTGTGAGACCCCGAAACATTGTATAGAGTGTTCTACTTGCAACTAGTACGTTTATAAACACGTATTGAACTTGCTTTGGAGTGCCGGTGTCCATCCTTTACTGATAATTTGTCGGAGTGGAAGGAACAGGGCCCCATCGCTTTGGTATCAGAGGTTAGAACAGTGCCCTAATGTGTCAGCAGTTGGATTTGTGCCCCATCTTTGGTGTCAGTGGGAGCAATTATACTCCTTCGTTGGTGTCAGTGGATGGAATAATACCTCGTCATTTATGTCAGTGGGAGAAGTAGTGCAACATCATGTCACTGGGAGGAATAGTGCCCCAAGAGCCTGATAAAGGCAAGCAAAGGGCCCCATCTGGCCTGCGGGGCCACTTATCTAGATGATAGATGGTCATGGCAGGCCCCAGTTTCCTAATGATCAGTGTATGCTAGTACCCGATAAGACTTTTTCCACGGGAATGATAGAAACTGGATGGCAAAATCTAAACTAACCCATCAATTCTTCTTGCCACTGGTCAGTCAGGGGGTCTCCCTACAGATGGCATAGCGCCCAAACACATGACGCTGCTTTTCAAAATGACTGATAAAGTCCAGATAATACGATGATCACTTGTCTGGGTGCCTTTGGGGCGCATTTATGAATTTCATTCTGCTTCTTAGCAGGAACGACACACTTGTTTAAGAGAACAGGAGTTGAAGCTTCATTGCAGACAGAGACTGCAGCCTGCCTTCTATCTAGAGTGGCTCCATTAGTGCTTGTGTGTATTGATCCATTTGGCTCAGCACACGTTCTGCCTCCAGCACCAGGGAGCATTCAGCATATACGGGAAAAATTCAAGTGTTCCTTTTTGGCTTTAGATACAAAGAACATTTTTCTTGATGAAATAAATAAAATAACGGGGAGCTACAGGGCATGTGGTGTACCCCTTACACTGATGCATAACACAGTCAGAATAAAAACATTAGAAATTGAGCCTCGTGGATATAAACATGAGTGGGTGAAAACAGATGTCTGCCCCTTAACAACCAATTATAATTAAGTTGGTTTTTTTCTTGAGCAGACAGCATCTGATTGGCCAATATGGACTACAAAAAAAAACCTTAAATTGCTCCATATATATTGCTTTTACTCGGGTTTCTTGGCTTCTTAAGGGTTACAATTTCTACTTGCTTCTCCGTCTTTGTAATGTTATGGGGGGTTGTGAGGGGGTTGTTACATATCATTTGTAAAGTAGATTTGCACACCTGTCCTAACAAAGGCTCCTAAACAATGCCTGCATCCAATCAGATTGTTCAGGTACTTTGAGAGCCAGCGGGGAAGACTAGCAAGATACTGGAGCTCGTCCCAGTGGGAGATTCCTCCATCCACACAGTTTAGCGTAGATGGAGGAATCTGTTGCACTTTTTCCATCTGACAATAGAAAATCTGCAGATAATCTATAGGTGTATGGCCATCTTAAGTCTTTCTAGAAGGACAGATCACCGTGGAGGTGCTCAGAAAAAAAAACTGAATTCAGCCACGTTGCCTGCTGCAACAAAACTTTAACAAAGGTAAGCCATATTTTTAAAATAATTTTCGGTATGCTGTGTGAATAGGAACATAAAACAGAAGGGTTTTCCTAAATTTTAATGCAAAAGAGGAAATGCATTTTAAGCTACCCATAGACCTGGTTGAACAGTCACCAAATGGGGTAACAATCTCACAATTCAAGTCTATGAAACCTCTGCAGAACAATGTGTGGGATACAAGTCACCAGAAGGGACAAAAATCCTATAAAACTTCTGCAGGGACATGACATGTAAGCCAAGCTGAGCATACAGATGTATAAGGGTGCTCTGATTGTTTGTTTTAAGGCGGTCAGATAATGTCTACACAATCGAAGGTCTATGGGCAGCTTTCAAAGTAGAGCCCATTCCATCGGGGTCTAGAAAGGCATATCTGTGTGGTGTGCATTCTGCCGATTCCAGAATGTATCCATATAAATATTAAATAATCAGAAAAAGTTAAGTCTATTGCTCACAAGACATGCAGCCCACCACTTTGCGAATTCCATGCCCTTTCATCGCCTCCACAATATTCCGAGTCCCTTCTGACATCATTGTGGTCGGACCTATAAGGACAAGTTTATGAAATGATAACCTGGACTTTAAAAAAGATATCTTTGTATGTATGTACAATGACAATTTTTTTTTTACACACGCACACACTGTACATACATAAACACACACACATATATACATAATGCTGACAATTTATGCAGTGCTTTACATACTGTACATTCAGATCAGTCCCTGCTATAAAGGAGCTTTCAAGCCAAGGTCCCCATCTCTACTTTTGTATGTTTTTAAGTTTATTTTTACATTCTTGGTAAGGCAAGGTGTACTGTAAGCAGTCTGTTGCTCCCCAGTTTTAGTTGTGCATCATTAATAACTAACAATAAATCTCCATATTAGATAAATGACAAATACAAGCAGCTACAATTATTGGTGCTGTATAGGATTGCATAAGAAAGATCTCCATTATTATAGACGCAACAATGTAAACTAAACAATGGCTCCTCCTAGTGGAAGCACAGCTAAATGACACCCAATCTCAGCTGGAACGATCAATGTTTTTTGCATTTCCTTAACCAGTTGACATCCGCGGTGTTAAACCCCCTTCCCATCCAGGCCATTTTTCAGTATTCAGCGCTGCGGTACTTTGACTGACATTTATTCTGTCATGCAGCGCTGTACTGAAATTAATTTTATACCCTTTTTTGGGGACAGATAGAGCTTTCTTTTTAAAGGCAACATTTTTTCACTCCCCCCAATGTTAATGTTAGCACTTACCTTAACTCAAGTCTCTTTTTCCGATCTTCCTCTTCCTTCCTGATGTTTTCAGCCTTCTCTCCAGCGGTGCGGCGGGGGGGTAAAAATGAGAACTGTGCGCGCCCCAAGATCCTTTGCGGCCGCTCGAGAAATTTCTCATTTTCGCACGGGACCACGCACGGAACACAGGTGAGTCTAAACTGCTGTTTGAGCGTGTTTTAAAAAAAACTTTTTGCATATATCTACTGCTTGCTAGAAGTAGATATATGCAAAAAAACGGGAGGGTTTAAATATCCTTTAAGGTGCACACACACCTTACGATAGTCGTACGATAATCGCGGGAAATCCCGCGATCGTACGATTATCGTAAGGTGTGTGGGAGCCATGCGACCTCTGCTACTGTACGGTCGCATGACTTTTATCTTAGGAACATGTTCGAAAACCCGCCGAGAATCGTAGGATTTTCGGCAGGTGTGTAGCATGTTCGTAAGATAAAAGCCGGACGGGCCGGTGTGCGCAAGCGCACACTGTCTGTTCAACATTGCGGTCATCAGAAGCCCGCCCCTCAGCGGGGCGGGCTTGCGATCATCGCAAGTACGATCTGCCTGTCCAAGATAGGCAGATCGTACGTTTTTTTAATTACCTTACAACCATCGCTGTGCCCAGCCTTAGATCATCTTTCTTTTATTAATAAGGAGATCTATACATGCAAAAGTAGAAATATCAGGCAAACGGACTGAATTAATTAGTCAAAATCAACAATAATACAATCCAATGCTTACTCCCATTAGCACTACTAGTTGGCAGACCAGCTGAACCTGGAAAAATAGGACAAACACTGCCTGGAATTTTCAGATTCCGGTACAGGACCTTTACATGCATTCTTCAGGGCCATAACATCCTTCTTTAAAAAGGGATAGTAAGTTTTGATTTAAAGTTAGCATGTCATGAAGGACAATTAAACATAGTTCACAGATAGGTAGCTAAACCATTATATAGATTTATGGAGTTATTTTTATGACTAATGCCAATCAGAGATGCTGCAGTCAGTCCCTTCTCAGCCACAAATGTCTTAGATCGTACGCCGTCAGAATTGAAAAAACACCATAGGAATGCATAGCTAGATTCCTATTGCCTATTTCACTTTGCAATAGCCAATAGCAAACTAGCTATTGCACCCGCCCTCTGCTGCTGTCAAACACTAGAAGAGGACCTGATGGAGAACTGCAGGTCCCCTCTGCTGATTGGCAGCAGCAGAGGGTGGGTGCAATAGCTAGTTTGCTATTGGCTATTGCAAAGTGAAATAGCCAATAGGAATCTAGCTATGCATTCCTATGGCGTTTTTTATTTTTTTTGATGTACGGCAGCCTGGGGTCGCGACCCACTGGTTGAGAACCGCTGTCTTAGAAAGTACGATAAATGTAAAAGAATAAACCCAAGCTGGCCATACTTGCAAAGATTGGCTAAGATTAGATGATGTGATCTTTAAAAAGCCAGCCAACAGAATAGCAATATATCAGGGTATACGTAGGTGGAATCTGATGGGCTGAGTCAGCCCCTGACTTTCATATATCTTCAGTACTGAAACAGTGAGAACTCATTGCCATAGTTCTCAACTCTGTTCCGGTCGACCTGGGAGTTTTGGGTGTTTCGTCTACCAGCTCCTCCTGTTGCATTCTTAAAAAATATAAAATAAAAGTCAACAGGTAGAGCAGGTGTGAAGAAACGGAAAATAGCAGAGGCCTCAACACAATCCTTAAAGTGATATTAAAAAGGCAAAAATTAGGACGCTAGTTTGTGTCCTCCCGTTACCCTAAGGAGAACTATGGGGAAAAGCCTTAACCACATTGTTCTCCTTTAAAAAAATCCAACATATTGTCATGGGTTTTATATCTCCATCATCTACTAAAAAGCGAAGCATCACTTTTGGGTTGTGTACCCTTTAATGAAGCCTAGAGCCTGTTCAGAACATCAGCGTGCACTCCATGCTTGCGTTAGACAACATTTTACACCAAGTAAAGAACCCCATATGCCTGAATTGAGAAACACAAATTGTCCTATTTAGAGTCCTGCATTATGGAGGCTTACAATTTGCTACAGTTGTATATTATTGACTTCCGTTTGTACTTTCTTTATTGTAAGCAAGATTTAAATTGGAACTGAAGACAACATTGTTTTTTTATTTTTATTTTTGATAGAGGGAGCATACCTGCTATCCAGGGTAGGTTCACACCACAAATCAGATCATCACCAGACCAGACCAGAATGTTTCCGGACCCAAAATGCATCCTAACGTATCCCTGTGCTATTTCGGGCCTCTGTTCACACCAGTGCAGGTAATTCCAGACCAGACCAGAAAAATACTGCTTGTCTCATTTTGTCTGGAATGCACTGGAACTGCGTGTAGGTTCACACCATTTTCCAGACCAGATCTGGTCCGGAAAATGGTGTGAACCTGCCCTAAAGGTGGAAAAGTGGAACTATTGAAACATACACCGAAAGAACAGTCAGAAAGATTGTACCTGTAGGAGGAAGCAGCCTCAGAAAACCTTACCTAGGTCACTTCTTGTTCCCAGGACAATCACCACACCATCCTGTCCCTCTACAGCTTTGTTGACGTCACTTTTATTCAGCACATCCCCAACTACAATTCGGGAGGGTTTCTTATCAGCGGGGAGGCGAGCAGGGTCCCTCACCAACACGGTTACATTGTATCCTGTAAACAGAACATTTAAAGCAGTATTAAACTCTCAAACTTCTTTTTAAAAGTGAACACAGATGAAAAATATATATATTGCCCAATCACTTAAAGTCATCATGTTTCCAAACAGCTGGCTCCAACTCTCTCAGCTCAGCTTCCATGAACTTCCTGTATAGAGCAAGATCACGAAGGACAGAGCAGTCTCCTGTGTCAAGATGCAACTGTCCATCTACTAGCTAAGAGAAGGGAAAAAGGAGCAGCAGGGGAATGGCTTGCCTTGTTGTACCTGTGTGTTTTCGGAGGCACACACAGCTTATTAGCACACACACATCCTTTTTTACGGTAGAAGCACCCTAAAACAGGATCCCTGGACCAGCTGATTCTCCAGGAAGCTAAAAAAAAAAATAAAAAAAAAATTTAAAACCTCAAGGAGCATGACGCATTGTAAGTGATCTAATCAGCTCTTAAAAGGAGAACTATGAGGTGAGTGCTTTTCACTCACCTCATAGTTCTAGCCGACCTGTGACAATGAGACTGTCACAGGTCGGCTCAGTAGATCGGGAGGTGAGCGAACACATACCGGCGTTCGCTCACCTCTCGATCCTGTCACGGCTCTCTGCCGTGACAGGGAGGGGCTGGATTCCCCCCTCCGATCCGCCAGCGCTGACTGGCGGAACAGACGGGGGAGGGGGCGGGTACAGCTGGCTCTGCCTCTAGAACCAGCTGTCAGTCATGCAGCTGGGCAGATCCAGACATAATTGTCGGGATCCGCTTCAGCTGCGGCGTCTCAGTATACCGCGAGCTACAGCTCGCGGTATACTGAGCCTAGGGTGACGGGAAGCCGCTAGTTTGTGTCCTCCCGCTACCTTAAGGAGAACTATGGGGAAAAGCCTTAACCCCATAGTTCTCCTTTAAAAAGCTTTGAAACATTTTATAATACATTTATTTAATATATTTGCTACATGTTTCTCATTCGCACAGCATGATGTAATTTTTTTTTACATTTGAATTATTGCTTGCACTATACTTGCTCTATTCTTAACCACCGGTTCCCGTATATATACACGTCCTCCCCCTGAAACAGTAATACCAAGAACACATCTGCAGCAGCAGCAGCCGTGTTCTTGGCTGTTCAGGTACAAGTGATCCTGAAGCTGTACAGCCGCCTGATCATTTGTACCGAGCAGCAGTGTGTGCCCCCCCCCCCTCTGTCGGCGGCTACCCCCGGGCTCCACTGTCCCCCATGCGGGCCCGGGACTGGCACGGTGGGTCTCCCTGCATCGATTAGAGGGAGATCAGCAAGCTGCTAGCTGCTGATCATTCCTCAGATTACTGGACCCAGAAGTGATGTGTATTACATCACTTCCGGTGTCACTGTGCACATTCTCTGGCTCTTAGAGCCAGGAGAAAAAGCTGGTGAAGCACATATCTGCTTCATCAGCTTCTTTGGGGTCCCTAGGTGACATTAGGGGTCTAACAGACCTCTGATGTCTCCATAAAGAGGACCTGTCACATCATATTTGCTATTACATAGGGGGTTTGTTAACCCTATGTGATAGCAATAAAGTTAAGAGTAAAAAAAACACTGGCATGGCTGGCACACGCGCACTAGCGCCGTCTGCTTTAAATCTGTTACTGGCAAGTCACCGCACGTGACGTAACCAGTCGGAGATCTCGACGAGTTGGCATTTTCGACAGAACACTGGCCGGGATGAGATACAGTGTGTTCCGGCAGCTAACCGCGCTGGAACGCACTGAATATGGTGTGAACAAGCCCTCAAACAACTTCTTCTTTCTTGCCATGCTTTTTCAGAGGTTGCTGCCTAGGCAGGCTGGGTCACATGCTCTCGGAATAACAATCATTACAGGAGAGTGCATGTTGTTTTCAAACAGAAGAGAGCCAGGCAAATTGAAAAGGGCAGCCCTATGTATAGACGTTATACAATTATTTTCATGCAATAAGACACTGAGAAGGCTGTTTACATTACGTGGATCTATTTCACATATATATCCAAGTTCCTTTTTCATTTCTGCCTGCGTTGGATTTTGTTGCCTGGACAGAAAACAGTTACTATCAGCATTTTTGGCAGGCGTGATGAAGAAATAGAGACATGTTGCCTTATCACTGGTAAACATATGGAAGGGGTCATGACTCAGCACTCTGATAGGTGTACAGGGAAATACACGGCTCTCATGGAAACTGTATGTGCACAGTATGTACATGTTCTGGTGTGGAAGCACACAAACACATAAAACATGACAGCAGGGGATTAGGTCATATCACAATGGCTGCATAGGGGTCTGTAGTGTGTGCAAGGGGTTTTGTGCTGCATGCAAATTGTAGAAGAGCTGTGTTCTCCAGATATTATATAATGGAGCCATTCCATGTGCAAACAATAGAGGAAATGAAAAGTAAAAGGCATTACATACATGAGCCAGTGAGATACAAGCTGTCTTTACTTTCTGCAACAGGTCCCAATTACATGTGCCATAGAACAGCCATTATCATATAGGTCCCACCTTTGATGCACTGTATTCTACAGCATTATAATTGTATTGTTAATACTTATGTTATTAGATATCATAATACATTATTAGCAATTAGCCTGTTTATGTATATTGACCTCATTCTGTCAATGGTACGGTGCATTATACACCATAATACAGCCATTATTAGCGATCCCCCTGTTTGTGTATATAGGGGTTATCCTATCTGTGGTACAGTGCATTATACACCATAATACAGCCATTATTAGCGATCACCCTGTTTGTGTATATAGGGGTTATCCTATCTGTGGCACAGTGCATTATACACCATAATACAGCTATTATTAGCTATCACCCTGTTTGTGTGTATAGGGGTTATCCTATCTGTGGTACAGTGCATTATACACCATAATACAGCTATTATTAGCGTTCACCCTGTTTGTGTATATAGGGGTTATCCTATCTGTGGCACAGTGCATTATACACCATAATACAGCTATTATTAGCGTTCACCCTGTTTGTGTATATAGGGGTTATCCTATCTGTGGCACAGTGCATTATACACCATAATACAGCTATTATTAGCGTTCACCCTGTTTGTGTATATAGGGGTTATCCTATCTGTGGCACAGTGCATTATACACCATAATACAGCTATTATTAGCGTTCACCCTGTTTGTGTATATAGGGGTTATCCTATCTGTGGCACAGTGCATTATACACCATAATACAGCTATTATTAGCGTTCACCCTGTTTGTGTATATAGGGGTTATCCTATCTGTGGCACAGTGCATTATACACCATAATACAGCTATTATTAGCGATCCCCCTGTTTGTGTATATAAGGGTTAGCCTATCT
Source organism: Nanorana parkeri (assembly GCF_000935625.1). NCBI lineage: Eukaryota > Metazoa > Chordata > Amphibia > Anura > Dicroglossidae > Nanorana > Nanorana parkeri. The sequence goes on along the minus strand of NW_017306854.1, from coordinate 215,725 downwards.
GTGGCACAGTGCATTATACACCATAATACAACAATATAAGATAATAACCGGTTTGTTGTACAGGTCTTATCCAATTATATACCATAATACAGCCATTATTAGCGATCAGGCTGCTTGTGTATATAGACCTCTAGATAGGCAGAGCCAGCTGTCACTCAGGCAGCTGGGCGGATACAGACATAATTGTCGGGATCCGCTTCAGCTGCGGCGTCTCAGTATACCGTGAGCTGTAGCTCGCGGTATACTGAGGTTAGGGTAACGGGAGGACGCTAGTTTGTGTCCTCCCGTTACCCTAAGGAGAACTATGGGGAAAAGCCTTAACCCCATAGTTCTCCTTTAACCCTTGCAGCGCGGGGGTAGCCCCACTGCAAGGGTACGTTTTTTCTTTGCCTGGAGATGGGCTTTACTCAGTGTTCCTTACCTGTAACATTATTGATCGGAAGCCAACATTCTTGATCAATCAGGAGTTAAAGAAGAACTCCAGTTTTTCCTCAAACTCACCCTTGCAATAGGGGCTACCTCCGCACTGCAAGGGTTAAGTGCTCATTTGGTTCAGGGCCAAAAATAAAGAAGATATACTCAGTCCTGTGGCAGTGACCACTCACCTCTCTCCCCCTCCGGCGATAGAATGTCCCACGGCATCCTCACTCCTAATGGACCTGCATTAAAGGTGATGACGTCACGTGTCCTTAGATCGCTGGAGCCCGAGGGAGAAGAGGCTGCAGGGACATTTAGCAACCAGGTGAATATATTTTCTTTATTCATCACAGACCAAAATGAGCAGTTAACCCTTGCAGTGTGGGGGCAGCTCCACTGCAAGGCTTAATTTGGTCAAATTCCGGAGTCCTTCTTTAAATCCTAACAATGAGCCTCTTTCTTTGTTTGGTGCTTTTTTGTACAAAGGCATTAGGAAATTCAAATAACTCGAGCTCTCGTGAGTATTGAATTGCATTGTATTGTATTGTACCTGTACTCTCTCCCTTTATTTTGTAAGCGCTGTGCAAACTGGCGCTATACAATTCCTGTATAATAATAATAATAATAAAATCAGGAAATTGTGCAGATACTTACATGAGACAATTCATATGTTGCAACCAACTGCAGGAAAGGGGAAAGTCACCCAATTTTACAAGAAGACCGTGCACGAGGTCACACAGAGAAAATGCTGTCATAAGGACAAGACTTAAACCTTGCAAACTTATGATCAAAACAGGACATGTAACTGACATCTCATTTGATAGAATCAGCACCAAAATCAGATACAATTTTTAGTGTCCCCCTTGTGCACATGCACCTGCAATTATAACAGAGACCTGGCCCCACTTTTTTGCATGCATGAAACAGAAGGAGTGTTAGCATTCTTTCTGCCTATTGCACAGCAGTGTGACAGCTAACACTGACATCCTGCCTGCTAATAATAAAAGGGATTATAATTACCTTCATCCAGGGCATGTGCCAGGGTCACCTGACCAGTCATTCCAGTGGCCCCAAAGATGACAATGTTTTTGGGTGCCATTGTCACTGTGAAAAGATCCTGCACACTCTCACTGCATGCTATAAAAGCTCAAGCACACAACCTTTAGGCTCCTCCCCCAATGGGAGGGGCTAGAAAGTCATCAGCTTAACTATCTCACTGCTGAGCTGCACTGACAACTTGCAAAAGATATCATAACTTGCAGTCCCCTTGCTGTAGGCATGTTTTCTTGCAGATATGTGTCATTTTATACTACCGTTTCTCCCCTGTCATTTGAGTATATCAGATGATGACATTGGTGATGAGGGGGAGGGGGGGTATTTCAGCTTCAGACTGAAAATTGCTGTACGTAGTTGTGGATTCCTGCGATTGGTTGCTGAAGATTGCGCCCAGTAGGGCCGCTTTTCTAAAGGGAATATATTTAAGGTATATTTATCACTTAACTGAGTGACCTATGCCGCCATGTGCAAAGGAAATCCCTTATTGTTTTCATTTCTGGACATAACTGGGTGTGCAAAATGAACACAGGGTTACTTGTCACTCGTTACTTAGCGGAAAATGTAAGACTGTACACCATCAGGGCTCATGTACACCATAACGTGCATAAAAACCCATGACAAGACGCAAGTAAGTTGACATGCATTTAGGGTTGCCACCTTTTCTTCCAGTGAAACCCGAACACTCTAGCGACGCATGGATATTTTTTAGGGAGAATGAGCCGTGGCTTATTCATACCTAAATATCACAGTCCAGACTGTTTTCAGTGGGAGGCCAGTAGCCCCTATATTAATTTTGGTTGCCCCTTTCTGTCTGACATCTTTTGAATGATGTGCCCGGGTTTCATGGCAGCTGAAACCCGGACACAGGATTCAAAACCCGGACTGTCCGGGTGAACTCTGGACAGGTGGCAACCCTGCGTGCATTGATACGTGTTTACATGCATTTTAATGTAAGGCTTCGTTCACACTTAGGCGTTTTGTGGCTCAAAGGTAAGCGAGACAAAACGCTCAAGATGATGAATTCCATTAATTTCTATGGCCTCTGTTCACACCTGGGCGTTTTGTTACACAAAGTTTCCCATTGAAGTCTATGGGATCAAAAAGTTCTGTAAACTGGCAAAAAGTAGCTCGTGTACCTTTTCCAGTGTTCAGCGGTTTTCTGCTTGTGACAAAACACTCAGGTGTGAACAGCAGCCATAGAAATCAATGGGATTCCTTGTCTTGAGCGTTTTGCTACGCTTACCTTTGAGCGACAAAAGCCTAGGTGTCAGTACGTTTTTATGCACCTCGTTGATGTGCATTTTTTTCATGCATTCTTCCATATAGCTAATGTTTTCACTTCCTTTTCCCTTTTGTGGGTTGATTTTCCTTTCAGTTGCGTTGTGTTATGGTTCATTTACCAAACCTTTTTTTGTCTCTTCTCAGTTGTGGTGTGAACAGGGCACTCCGAAAATACCATAATACGAAAGTGATCCTGCACGTGCCCGTGGGGGCGGGGAGGGTTATGGTCAGAGGCAGGGGCGTAACTAGAAATCACAGGGCCCCATAGCAAAATTTTGTATGGGGCCCTGTGATTTCTAGTTACACCCCTTGAAGAGCCCACATAGCTCACCTGAGGGTGACCCTGCAGAGCCCACCATAGACT